>NC_135149.1:2922500-3200000 GCF_050948215.1 Halictus rubicundus | reverse complement strand
TTAACATCGATGGATTACGAACATTGAAAGCACTTTTAAAAATTAATGTTTACTATTTCAACAATTTTTTCAATTTTTCATGTCTGTTAACTAATCGATTTGGCAAATGAAAGGCTCGATTCGCGAGAACCACACACCTCCGATGATTCTGGGAACCTCGGACGAACAAATGTTGTTCCGTGTTTCTCGTTCATTTTTCCATGGCGAATCGCGTGCGCGTGCGCGCGCGCGTACCCTATCCGCGCAATTGAGAATCGCAGGCATCGACAATTTACTCAGGCGCGTGCGTTCCGTAATGCTTTTCGTAAACTGCTCGATCGACTTCCTCGCGAAAATTTTACGACGGCGAAGTCCTCGGAGAAGTCTGCATGTCCACAGTAAAGTATTTACGAGAACGAATACTGTAAATATTTTCTCTCTTCCGCTGTTTTACGATCACTCTCTCGGTAGGACTTGCATCAGAGTATGAAACCGTAGCGTTAAAGAGTAAACCTACTTCTCCACTTGTTCTATATTTTTCTTTTTGTTCTCTCTTCCCGAGCCTTGTAATCTTCTCTTCCACGCGTGTACAAAACGTTTTTCTGTGAAACAGCACACAATCGCCCACATACACAAACATACACACGCTTCGTCGACGACACACACACACACGAGTATGAATAGAGCGAAGAAAATAGAAAACGTGATGTTTGATAAGAATACATTTCGTAACATATATAAATATATACACATTTATATATTTATTTATATATTTATATATATAAATAAATAATACATACATACACACGTCCCGATTAGATAGTTGATAGATCTTAGACGATTATCCCCCCGAGAAATCTTGACCCACTGTTTATATACGAGCGAACGACTCCCACGATCATTCTCTTCTGTTTTGTTCTCATTCTTCAATTTTTGTCGTCGTCCATCCATCTTTCTTGATCTGTTCTCACCTGTTTGTTTCTCTTTCTGTCTTTCCTTCTTTCTTTCTTTTTTCAAGTAGCGACATAGACGTTCGTTGGGTATCAATACTTGCTGAGAACGGCGCCGAATAGTTAGAATGATTTTTGTAGATAGTGATCGACGAGATTTTTATCAAATATTGATGCTCGGACACGAATCACGTACCCGTCACTCCGTTCTACATAATTCATTGTCAACGCACCAATTGGAGTTCGATTAAATAGAAAAATCAACGATCTCGAACTAAGAGGATCGAACAATCTCCAGACACACGTTTGCCCCAGATCGTTAAACCCGTTCGCTTTTTGGGGTTGCAGGACTAGCAGCGTTCGGTCGACAAATGTCACGCTCGTTTTGCGTTTCGGTAACTAATGGGAAAAAATTGAATTTGCAAGGGTATGGTGAATGGCAAAGCTTTAGGAATTATTTCGCACCGCAACCGGCGAAGCTGTACAAATGTTTCTTCTATTTTATAGTCTCTTCTGAATAGAACGGTCTACACTTTTGTAGACGATTTTGAACATCTAAATATGTTTGTCCGACGCTTGAAGCGAAAGGTAACTGCGATAGAATTATTTCATTCTCTCAATCTAAAAGAAAGTCTGCTTTTTTTTCATGGTTTCCGCTCTATCACATGATATCCAAGAAAATCAGTGCCACGCTCACTTCGAACGTTGTTTAAACGTATCGCGGGAACTGCTAGTGCAATAAAAAAAAAATACTGTCGCATTCAGAAGAGTCTAAAGAATCGTTCTACGCAAGAAACAGCCATGCAGCTTCCACGGTTCGAGCACAGAAAATTCTTAAACTCGAAACTTTGACCTCGTTCTCTCGTAAAAGTCGAGGTTGGTGGGAAGGAACGATTTCAGACGACTGGTTATCGAGACGCGAGTAAAAGTTGAGATTTGTCGGCCAGTGTGGTTAAAGGGAACATCGACCGGCACGCAAACACAGAGCTACGACACACGCTTCGTAAATTCTGAAACGATACTTGTTGCACGCCCGTCGTCGATAGGATCGATCGGTTCGGCCGCGGTTTCAGCCGTCGCGAGTCCGGTTTTACGCGAGCCGACGTTTCTTACAGTCGAACTGCCGTAGACAGAGCGAGGCTAACGGGGGAGAAACCGGGAACAACCGGACGCCGTTAATCGAATTAAAGATTTAACTAATCAATCGGAGGATTACCAAACGGTTGAGCGACTCGCGTTCACCCCTCGACCCGCCGACAAACGAGAGACACTTGAACTACGCGATCACACAAACGCGAACTCATTCGCACATGGAACACATTCGAACACGAACCTTAACACACACACACACACGCGCGCACCCATACAAACAAACACACACATGCGCAAACACACAAACCCACGGATACAGAAAATAGAGAGCGAACGACACGCGAGAGACGCAAAGGATCACACAGTGAACACAACGAAAACGTCCACGAAAAGCGAAAGAATAATCAACCGGATTTTGTGAGGTTATCGTATGTAAGCTTTTGACGTTTTCTCTTTCTCTCTCTCTCTATCTCTCTCTCTCTCTCTCTCTCTCTCTCTCTCTCTCTCTCTCTCTGTGTTTCTCTCACTGTCTCTCTTTTTCTTCCTCTTTCTCTCTGTCTCTGTTCTCTTTCTCTCTTCTCCCTCTACCCGGATTCTATTAAAACGAGTCTGTTCGTCCTGTTTCTATTTTTCCGTTGTCGAGAGCTTCCGTTTTGGTACCTGTTTATTGTTACGCTTCTGTTGCAAGCTGTCTAAAACCGTACAAGCTCAGCCTGTATCAGTAATCAGTTTTTTGCGTGCGTTCATGATCATCCGAGCTTCAACCGGCTCGCTTTGACGTGTTGTCATGCGTTTTGTAATTTTTGCGCTTCCAGAAACTATGTACGCGGGCCGATACGATACTCTCTATCTATCTCTCGCTATCTATCTGTCTGTCTGACTGTCTGTCTCTATCTCTCTCTCTCTGTCTCTCTCTCTCACTCTCTCTCTTTTTCTCTCATTCTTGTTGCGTACATCCTGTATCTCACCCATACATGTAAACTCTACAAAACTAGACATATGTAAATCTGGACATTTTGTTGTACACTATTGAGTGACCATGCGTGTTTTTTCTGTCGCTTGAACGCTTCGTCTTCTTTCCACCCACACGTGTAATGTGTTTCTTTGTGTACGAGCACGGGTTGCTGGGCCGACGCTGTCGTCGTTCGCACCGTTTCGAATGGTCGTGTCGCGCCTCGGAGATCACGTTCGCGCTAGGATTTCGGTGGACAACAAAGAGATCTCTCAAACGAATTTTCCTCTCGCTTCGATTCTTATCGAAACCATTTGCACAGAACTCCACGGTGCACTCTTTGTCATTGTGCCGCGGTGTCGATCGATTTCGTTTTATCTCGACTGCGAGGAAACCTTCAGGTCCGCGAAACGAATCTTTCTCTCGCTCAGATTTTCATAGAGATCCACGGTCTCCTCGTTATTGTACCGTCACTGAAACCCACGTTATCGATCGATTCACAGCGAAAAGTCTCGTCGAACGCGCATTGTAACTCTCCGCGCAAAACTGAGCTCGAGAATATTTTCGGTAAATTCAGCGTTTCGCTTTGTTCTACATATTCATTCGCAAGATTCTTCGTATCGATCTCGAGCGTCTCGTTGACCGTCGATATATCTCGCGAGCCGATCGGCCGAGGGCCATCCAAGGCATCCGATCTCGTGGGATAGAGCGGATCGATCAGCGTGTCCAGAATAAACGAGGCACGGATTGTTCGAGGCTACGGCGCAACATCCGTGACCATTCGGAGTCGCGTTTCACCGCTCGAGATAGGATCGCGACAGACAACAAGACGACCTGTCTCCGCTGTGTTCCGAAAGCTTTCAGGAGATCCTTTCCCTCGCGTGTACGCCGCCATAACACATTCCGCGTGCTATCTGCCACGGCTATCAAACGTCCTCGGGTATTCCTGGCAGCCCGAGGCCGGATGAAAGACGAAAAGGCCGAATTTCTGCTCATCCTGATCGTCGAGATAACTTCGATGCACCGCGACCATTCGAACCACGTCAAATAGAACATTACCGTCGGAAATCACTCCCCTAAGTACCGTCGCTACATTCTCGTTTCCGCCGGAATCAACCTGTTAACCGGAGAAAGTCAATTTTATCCTTCATCCGCTAGTTCGATTGGAAAATTCGTCCTGTTTTGTGGAATTGAATGATCCTCTCAAGATGTACATGCAGTGTCAGTTTTGTGCAACGATGCATCAGTGAAACATTCACACATGTTCTGCAAAAATCGAACGAACTTTCTGCTCAGCAAGTTTCAAGTCTTTCCAAGTACTCGTCTAACAGCCGTGCTAGCATAAATTGTGGCAGCATAATTTCTGGCTGAACGGCCGACAAATCGGCCGGTTGACAGATTGAACGATTCCACACCCGATCGATCATCCCTCGAACGTCACCGAGCAACCCGTGCACCAAGTATCAACTCCGAGACCATCATTAGCAACCAATTAGACGAATGGTTCAGTTTGATTGGAGCATAGACGACTCATTGCATGATAGCCGATACCGACACGCGCGTCGTACTTTCGGGAGCTCGGGATTCGAACCGAGTCCCGAGTCCACCGACAGGTAAGATGTCCGAAGAAAGCATGAGCAACCTGCCATGAGCAACTCTGTCTGTCGGAAGAACGGACGGTTCTTGACAGTTTGCGATTTTCCTTTCGCTGGGAGCAACGAAGCCACGCCACCTCGACAAAAGCCACGCCTACTTTACATAGAAAGAGCGTGAACTTCAAGGCAACCTTCCCAGATGGGTGATCAGTAGATTGCGCAACTCTTTTCACAATTAAAGTTCTCTACATTTGTTATGAAATATAGAAGCCACTTAAAAACGGACAATCATGTACGGAGAATCTCATCGTATACGATTAAAAACATACTTCCGAAACCCTATGCGCACATAGATTTTCACGAATTAATTTAATACAGAAATTAAAGGCGTGGCTTGAGCCAAGGAGGCGCGGTTACATTGCTCCAGGATATATTCAAGAGGATGATAAAAATGATTTCGAGGGTACAGTGTTGGGTTTCGTCGACAAGTTTCCCGATATAAGATACTTTCGATTTAAATTGGAACGCCAAGCGTCGGCCGACCGAGTTCGACTTGGATCGATGAGACTCGGATGGATCCACCGAGTCGTTTGTTCACGGGAATCCGAGCGTGTACCTTTCGTTCGTCGCTGTGAATAAACAAAAAAAAAAAAAAGAGAAAAAAGGATACCACGAGTCCACGATTCGAGAGCGTATCCTTTGATTGCTTGTGTACTATAATTAGCCGTGATCTGCGATACGAAAATTCTCTTTGTCTCGCGGGACAGTTTGTACAGTTTGTGCATAAAAGCGAGTCGAATCGAATCGAAGCCAAGGTAACCGAGAGAATTACGAGCGGAGGTGCACCGGAGGATTGTCGCGAGTCGGACTTGACCGCGACTGTCGTTCCGGGGATCGGTGGAATTGTGTAACGGGCAATCGGAGGAAACGCGTCGGACGTGTGTCCGAGACACTGTATTCCCGAGAATCTCATGCATGGAATATTACGCGGCGGCTTCTCTGGCTGACCTAAAAATGACCGATGACGAGCCGATCGATCGGACACGGGAACATCAGTCGCATATTAGACTCTCCTCGTAAGACCTATCGCTGCAACCATCGCTCGAACCGTAGAACTGACTTTGCCGAGTGTCGAACGCGTTGCTTCGATTCGATTCAGCACCCCCAACGATTCGTTCGACAAGCTGCAAACTCGTTCGACTCATTCGTTAGATTCGTTCGCGCAAACTTTCGTTTTATATCCAGTAAGTCCTGAGTAAATCGTCGAATCTCTGTAAAATTATTTTCGGGAAACTAGTTTGAAAAGCTCCTTTGAAGCTGCAAAAATTCACAGATGTATTATAAATTGGCGAACGAATCGATACCGAATGAATTGTTTAGAGCAACGTGCAGTTTTCAGCGAATCGTTGCACCGGCTGGGTAGGTGCAGGTGGTTCTGTGAATCGTTGGGCTGCGATGAATCGATCAACGACCCAGAATCGGAGAACGAAATATCGGAACGCGTGTGCAAGTCAGTTCTTTGAGCGTTCGATGGGAAACTCGAGTAACGAACAAGAGTCTCGTACGGCCGAGCGTGAGATCGACAAAGTGTGACGTGTTCTTTGCAGACGACCACCTTGATGGGACTGTTGAAGACGGCGCGTCTTCTGCGACTCGTCAGAGTAGCTAGGAAGATCGACAGGTACAGCGAGTACGGAGCTGCGGTATTGCTCCTTTTGATGGCCACCTTCGCTCTTATTGCTCACTGGCTGGCGTGCATATGGTAAATCATCTCCCATTTCTATACTTACTGCCGTAAAAAACCGCTTCTTCGCCTTAGATAGTCACCCTAGAACGACCTCAAGGTCACGTGCTTTTATCCTCGCGTCGATGACACCGATCACCAACGAAACCACATTTCCAATTGCTACCTATGATTTAACACTAGGTTTTCTAGTTTAATTCAACACTAGATTATTGAGATTGTAAAGACACGTCCATAACGAATTCGTCAAATTTATTTCTCTGGGTGTACAATATTTTAAAAATGACTAACAATTTGGATAGACGCATTTTTAGACGACGGATAAGACGGATTTTTACGGGAAATAAAAATTGTCTGCGTGAATTACGAAACACTGGAACCGCACAGACAATTATTTATTTTTTTTTAATAATGTTATTGGATTGCAACGTAAGTAATGTAATATAGTCACTTTTAGTGCACCGCAAACCTAGTGTTAAAGTCGCTTCAACTTCGATGCACGCGAATTCATCGAATCTCCTTTGTGAAAAATCATTAAAATTCTTACGAAATTGTGGTTATCGACGCGAGGGCATTGGTCCACAGCTATTTCGTCGCACTAGACAGTCTGAGACCATTCGTTCCCCGTAGACCTTCGAGTTCGATGTACAGTACATGTGGCAAACGATTTCGTAGAGGAAAAGCTAGCAGTAGAGAAAAGATTAGTGAACGCAGCAGGAAAAATTAAAGATACACACATACACGGACATGCCCGTTGCGAAAGTAACAACTCGTAGACACCCACGCTCGTGCAGTTTATGCAAGGGTGTGCCGCTTCCAGGGTTAAAGATCCGATCGAATCAAACGTGTTAGCACGGTGAATCAGGGAGCCGGCGAACTTGGAAACCTGATAAGGCAATTGTTCTCTGTTGCGCAGGTACGCTATAGGGCATGCGGAAAGGCCAATGTTGGAGAGCAAAGTCGGCTGGATCGACATTCTGGCGAACGACACGCATCAGTTTTATTATCACAACAACACCGGAGGACCGACTATAAGGGTGAACGAACTCTGCTCGAACTTACCAACAAATGCCGGCGCTGCCTCGTGTGTCGTTGAGCCGACATGCGCAATCATTTCATATGCGATTCTAGCAAGATATAGACCTTTTTTTTTAACTTAATAAACAATATAACATCCTTAAATTCTTTTAATAGCTCTACTGTCCCAAGTTGCACCAAGTCGGTTTTTGTCACAAATGCTGCATAAAATCCGTAGCGATGATTATGTTTTACTTGGATTTACGCGTAAATCAGTGAATAATCTACGATTGGTTTGCAATGCACGAGCGATTCATTTTTAATGTTTGCTCGGCTGGAGTTGCATTTCAGAGCAACGTGCTACGGCCGACGCCACGCGACACCGCGAATCGATGCGTTTTGTCTCGCGTGCAAAAGCTGCACCGCCATCGCCGCCGAGGTATACTAATCCGTTTGTTCGATTTCAGAGCCTCTATATCACAGCACTGTACTTCACCTTTAGTAGTTTAACGTCGGTGGGCTTTGGAAACGTAGCGCCGAACACGGACACCGAGAAAATCTTTACGATAGCCGTTATGTTGATCGGATGTGAGTAGACTACGCCAAAACACTTCTACAATCTTGCATTCATATCGGTAAATTCCAAAAAGCCGAACAGACCTCCGTCGAACACACAAAAGAATAGTAACAATTTGTTGAACAGCGATATCAACGTTGGAGGCCTGTATTTCTACACTTGGAACATTAGAGATCTAATCGTAGGCTAACCATAGTGTAGTACACGCGAAATTAGGGGGACTTTAAGTCATCGATTTCCCTATTTCCACTTCCCCTAAAAAAATACAGAATTGTTCTCGATTTGTTGCCATTATCGTCGAGTCGAGTTGTACTTAAAAATTTTTATTTCGAGAACCGTTATTCCGATCGTTTAGATTTTTCTTTTTTTTTTTTTTGCATTCGACGCCAGACATAAGGTTTTCTCCGTGGTAATTAATCGATGCTTCTCCGCAGCTCTGATGTACGCCAGTATTTTCGGTAACGTCTCGGCGATCATACAGAGATTGTACAGCGGCACGACGAGATACCACACACAGATGCTTCGCGTCCGCGAGTTCATACGGTTCCACCAGATCCCGAATCCGCTCCGTCACCGGCTGGAGGAGTACTTCCAGCACGCGTGGACCTACACGAACGGGATCGACATGAACAGTGTTCTGAAAGGGTTCCCCGAGTGCCTTCAGGCGGACATCCGTCTTCATCTGAATAGAAACCTTTTAAACAACTGTAAAGCGTTCGAGGGCGCCAGCCAAGGTTGTTTAAGGTAAGCTGTCCCCGCCCACAACTCCGACCCACATTCGTCGTCGGTAAAACTGCTGTTTACACGAGATTTTTCTGTCTGCTGAGAAAATCTTTGCCAGGACCGCTACACATATATCGATCACGCGCGAATAGACGATCTAAAAGTGTTTCTACAATCTCACGCTCCGTTTCGGCTTCAACACGTTGACTGCCACGTCGGTCACACATGGGTGACACACTATTCTTTGACCAAATCTAAAAATTTATTCTCATTGTGGTATAGTCGAATAAATTAATTTGGATTAGAATATGAAGGATATACAGGGTGTTCGCGACAATTTGTACCAGCGTTTTTTTCGTGAAAGGTAAAGATTAGAAAAAAAACCGAAAAGAAAGTAGTTGTAGTATATTTTACTTGATAGCGTATCTCAATTTTTTGTATTTCTAATATTTTTCTAGAAACAAAGGTGACCTTAATTTCTTTTTAATGGAATGCTACATATTTGTTTACGTTAAATGAAAACGGACATTGAGATTCAACCATGTAGTATACTTAGTCTTCAAGGTCATACAAGGGCAGAAATATGAGAAATAGATTTAACATTTCGTAGTATTGCATTTACTAGTATGTTACAGTGATAAGACTACATCTTGTGTTCAATGTCATTTCCATTAGCAAGAATGCATTTCAATTGAAATTTTCAATGCATTTCCAATGTTGCATTTCCAATATCTTTAATATGTCCCCACAAAAAAAAATCTAGTGGTGACAAATCGGGGGATCTTGCAGGCCATTTTATAGATCCGAATGTTCCGATCCATTTATCGTTAAACATATTATGTAAAAAATTATTTACCGATCTACAATTATGAGGAGGAGCACCGTCTTGTTGAAAGTACGTGTCTCGTACAAGAAACAATGGCAGTGATTACCAGTAATTTTGAAATTCACAATTCAGAAATAGTAAATACTTATTTCCATTTAGAATTCCAGTGTAAAAATATGGACCTAGTCAAAGGTTATCAATAATTCCACACCAAGCATTCGTTCTGAATTGTACTTGGAAATTTGTCTGTTTTTTCAATTTCGGATTCTCGGTCGTCCAAAAGTGAGCATTATGTGGATTACACATGATGTTATTATCAAGACTGGATTCATCTGTCCGTAATATTTTTCTATAAAAATTGGAATTGTTCATGTTTTTTGTTAGGCACCAATTACAAAATTCAGTACGTCGTGGATAATCAGATTGCTGGAGACTTTGTACTTTGTGATATTTGAATGGTTTGTAATCGTACAATTGTAGAACTTTATGTGTTGATGCAATTGAAATATCACATAGTCTGGCCACTTTTCTTATCGAAGTAGATGAATCTTCTTGAAAATGAAGAAGTATTTCTAATTGTTTGTTTTGACTCTACTACAGATCGTGTTTCATTAAAACGTTTATGAAGATGGAGAAACTGAATTTCCACCGGAAAGATGGAGAAACTGAATTTCTAGTTTCCTTTGCCTCTTATTTTTATTACACTCGTAAAAAATATTTAACATATCCACTTTTTCCTGCGTAGAATAACGATACAGTTGTTTCGCACAACTGTACTGGAACTAAAGGCATAAGCTTGTCTGTTCAAAACATAAACATCCACATAGTCAGCGGAAGTCACATTGAACGCGAGATGGTCTTATCACTGCAACATACTAGTAAATACAATATTATGAAATGTTAAATCTATTTCTTTTACTTCTGCCTTTGTATGACCCTGAAGACCATAGTATACTACATGGTTGAACTCGCCTCAATGTTCGTTTTCATATGACGTAAACAAATATGTAGCATTCCATTAAAAAAAAAAAATAAAGGTCACCTTTGTTTCTAGAAAAATATTAAAAATACAAAAAATTCTCTTCGGTTTTTTCTATTGTTTACCTTTTACAAAAACAAAAACGCTGGAACAAATTATCGCGAACACCCTGTAGAAGAGAGTTGAAAGAGTAATCACTGCGATCAATTTTGTCTTTCCAGTTTTGGTTTCATTAATTAAATTCTTTCGATTTCGTGTAAGATTTTTAGGATTCTGATCCGGCAGTGAACGCACGTTAAACAGCAGTTTTACATCTGGATTTTCACGTCGGTGTCCCTTGACGCGCATTTTAACGGATCGTTTTCTCGCGTTTAACAGAGCATTATCGTTAAAATTTAAAACAACGCACGCACCGCCCGGCGACACGTTAGTTCATCGCGGCGACGTTCTGACGTCCCTGTACTTCATATCGCGCGGCAGCATAGAGATATTAAAGAGCGACGTAGTGATGGCGATCCTGGGCAAGGACGACATATTCGGCGAGAACCCGTGCATCTATACGACCGTCGGCAAGTCCTCCTGCAACGTCCGCATCCTCACCTACTGCGATCTGCACAAGATACACAGGGACGATCTGCTGGACGTTCTCGCCATCTATCCGGAGTTTTTCAACCACTTCAGCCAGAATCTCGAGATCACTTTTAATCTCCGAGACGTACGTACACATGTCCCTATTTTTTTAAATATTGGTTTGTGATCTCTTAAAAGATGAACTTTTTTAAAACACATCCTCGCATCGTAGGCTCCGATCAGAACAGATAGGGATAAAGATACCAATTCTTCTGTAAAGTTATGTCTACGCCAAAGCAACATCGAGCAACTATTTGTTGCCTTCTTCTTCTTCTTCTTTTATTATTTCAAAAATTCTTTTAAGGCAACAAGAGCCGGCAAAAGGTTGATGTCGATGTTGTTTCAATGTGGACATAGCGTAACAGGGACAGACGTTTGATGAATGTACACGATTTTCAGGAGGAGCAGGCCGGTGTCGATCCAATGTCAGCAAGGTTTCCTGCCAGCACTCCAACGGACGTCGAAGTCGACACTAGGAGATTCGTTTTCCGTCCACCAAGATACCGCCGAGGGCCCATAGGCCCCGGCACCAGTCTCATCCCCGCCGGTCGACAAGACTCCCTTCAGGGTGACCAGGAAGACTAGTAAGCACTTCTACTCTTCGCAGAGTAATTAGTCCCACCACTTCGGCAGGCTAGCGGACAGTTTCCCTTGGGGGAAAAAAAAATAATGTGTCTCACTTGCAGCGACAAAACAAGCGGCCACGGAATTCTGGAGTTCAGCACGGAGAAGGCCGGCCAGGATGTCACTCCGTTGAACCTGGAGTTCGACGAGCCGAAGCAGCGAAGCTCGACTTTGAACTCGATAACCGGTGAGAGAACGATCATACTCGAGACTCATGGTCGACGATCTCGCTCCTCTGGTTCTACGTTTTCGACCTTGCGGAGTTACACGAGAACCTTTCAACTGTTTACTCTATCCGAATCTCTTTCTCTCTATCTATCTCTCCTTGTTTGCCTCTACTTTACTGGTCTGAGGAATGTTGTTCTCTGCACGACAACTAGACGTTATTAACCGTTAATTAGCGAGATGGCTCTCAGCATAGCCCAGCCTTTCTCTGTGAACAGTTTAATGAAACGCGTCTAACTTGATGTAACGAGCAGAGATGAGCTATTACATTGATTTGTCTAAATTAATATGTAAAATTCTTAACTCTGTGTCAAGAATAATATAAATATGCAGAAGAATGTGAACACAGAGAGCGACAGAAATTAGCGTGTGCAAGTATCGTGTAACAATTATGATTTGGAAAGTATGTGAACAGTAGTACCGCTGAAATTGTATGTGCAGCAAAGATGGTAGGACAATCGATGGTTCGCGATTGTTTACGCTGTCTGAGAGCCCGATCTCGCGAACGGAGGGTTAATAATTGATATTTAATCGAGGGATTACGCGCGCTCACACGGTGTCCCCGATTTTGTTTCCCTCGGGTACGAGCTGTTCGGGTAAATACGGTTGCCTATAGGGGGATGACGGTGCTAATGAGTTCAAGAAAAGGTACCTATTGAGTAATGCTTTGTTGCGCCAACGCCAGCCGCAATATCGAACGCTTACCATTATTTACGAGAGATCCGCAAATACGAGAGACACGATAGAGAAGTATCTTGATACGTATACCTACATCGTGTACATACGGGATCTCGGCTTTCCCCTCCACCCACACGTACGCAACCTCAATCACAACCACGTTCCATTTTTCCTCCGATATTTAACCGACTCGTTACACGGATTTTAGACCGGCTAGTAACTCTCCGGAGATTCTTTCCGGTCCAATTAACGGCACCATCGCGAAAAGGTAATTCCGATTCGTCGCGTCCATTGTAGTCCGCCCTAATGGCAACGTGATCGCCGAGAGAAGCTGTTACAATTTGCGTCTTGCCACGGAACAAAGGAAAAGCTCTCTCCGTCTTCTCTCCGCGATCGCCATGATTTTCATCTGGATCTAAGCGCCACTTGCTCGTGTTTCATGAACGTTTTCCTCCGTAGAACTTTGACGAGATTCTTCGTAGCGTAGCTCGTTACCACTCGTATCGTCCCTTGCGTACCCCAGTTGTCCCCTAAAACTTCCCCTCGACTCAATCGCCATGAGAATCATGTCGGCTTTGTAAATACGTAACGCAGGTTTTGTAAATATCGACCAAGTAGCAGGATGTAGTTTGCACGAGACTATAGCCGCCTCCACCAGATCGTCCACGTTCCGAAACCGATTCAACCCTGCTGCGACCTTCGATTAAATCGGGCTCAGAGAATCGTAGAACTGGCGGCCACTATGTTTCACTCGAAAAAAAGCCTCGTACTAATTTGTGTATCCCTTATAACATATCGTTATAAGTATTTTGCACATTCTTGTTGGAAAAAGGCGGAACTACCACCGTAAGTTTCTATCTTAGAGTAGAAGTAAGGACTCGATTATTGAAGCTGAAATAAAATTAGTGAAGTCACTAGAACTGAGCGAAGGGGAGCGCAGCAGGATTAGAGTCCCTACGGAACGTTGGTAGCCCGATCTGTCGTGCCGCACGTTTTAAAGCGTAGGCAGATAAAAGCAGAAGAGCGATCGAGGCGATTGGGTCGGGAGAGCGTGCAGCGTTTAAGCTTTGCGTTTGCATTTGACATCCCGAGTTCGTTAACACCTTGAAACCTGGTTGTTCAGGCATGCTAACCCATCTCAAGCGCAGCATACCGGACCTGCGTCAGCACAAGATCCACCTGCAGCCACTGACGAGTCACGATTACCTCGCGAAGCAGAGTAAGTATCCCGTATCCGGTTTCGTAGACGGATTACCTATTCGATAAGAAAATCCAACCCCGTCACATGTCTAAAGAAGTTTGTGACACAGTTGATGATCAGCCGGCGAGTACCCACAGAGAGACCCAACGGGAGAATTCTCTCTTCCCTGTCTCTCTCTCTCTCTCTCTCTTTCTCTGTTTATCTCGCTACTTTATATTACCTATCTATCTATTTTCTATTCTCTTCTTCACCGCTGTCCTCTAACCCCCGTTCGCATTCGTTCCCCATACCCCTTGGGTATACACGAGAGGCACGTTTAGAGGATAGGAAGGCTTCTCTCTGTTATCTTCTATCGATCTCCGAGGTGGTACACTGATTCTCTGCGTGGGTGTTTATCCAGTGACCACGCCGTTGACCAGGCCAGCCAGGAGGAGCTCGGCCGCCGGTGAAAGCTGCCTCAGCCAGAACAACGTGCATCCGACATCCACGACGTCCAGTCATTACACCACGCCATCGCCACCGCAACATCCGCAGTCTCAGGGTGGGTTAGGTGGCCTAAGCGCTGCGACTAAGATGACAGCTATCACCTACCTCGGACCCTGTCCCAATCTTCTACGGACGTCTCGTGGACGTGCGCCGCGCCAAAACCGTCTTCGCGATCAAAAACCCATCCTCGTCGTCTACCAAAGTCAATGAAAAATACCAAACGTTAACGTCATTATCAAGTAAATTGGTTATCCTGTACAGACACTGAAAGGAAAGCTGCATCAGTGGACCCTCATCTATCCTCCATTTCTCGGACTTCATTTATCTCGATAGACAAGTACTTTAAAATAGAAAATACAAAAAAGGGACAAGATCTGATATACATAGTTCACCGACCACCATGCAAGATCGAATTTCTCGAAACCACCATTGGATTATTTTTCAAAATAAAGACGAAGTCCCGGGTTTTTGATCGCGATGTTTTGTCAAGGGGCGCGTCGGTGTGCGGGGAACGACGAAGAGGATTCCTGAGGGCCACTTCCGATAAACAAAGTTCCGCGAGCGCCTCGCAACCACACCCAATCGGCCGAACAACGATTTTAATGGACCAGTCTATTTGACCAAATGCTCTATATCTTTTCCAGGAGACTTCCAGAGCGGACCGGGCCGGCCTATGGAGGAGATCAACGCCAGAATAGACCAGCTGTCGCGTCAGGTGTCCTCTCTGGAGCACTCGATGGCCGGAGACCTCCGGCTGATTCTGACGTTGCTCCAGCAGACGCTGAACTCTTCGAGGGAGAGCTCGAGCATCGAGATGATGCCTGGCACAGCACCGGCTGGCACCGGTAAACAAGGAAGCAGAGCTCCAGCTTTGGTCCAGCGGTCGGCCAGCGAACCACAACCGCCGAGCGTACCACCGTCGGCCAACGGCAATGGGAAGATCCAGCAGAGCACGTCCCATGGATTGTTCAGGTGAGGAGTCGTGAGTTACCAAAGATTCGAAGTCGGTCAGGAATTGATGATCATCGCGGCTGCTTCTGGGAGAGACGGCTGTCTGGCCAAAGCCGGTCTATTTCACTTGGAAACGATAGACTGTGAATCTTTGCGCGAGTTTCTACTTTCGAGCTTCCTTCTTCCAACCATAAGCTTCCCTGTCGCAAAAAACGAAGCGAAAGTAACATTAATAACTTGTTTGCTAACGCTGGATTATTATTTTTGGCGCAAAAATAGGACACGTCCACTTCTAATTTTAAAATCGTACTGGTTGAAGTTTTATATATTTTTGCACATTGCCGATTGTTGCACGCCAAGGTGTCCAATTGCTAAAATTGTAAAGTTACTTCTCTTAGCAACGTCGCGCAACTAAAAGAAAGATCTCGGACGCTGTCTCTCCGACGTGGCACCGTTAGTCTGTCTGTTCTAGCGATAACTGTGTCTTTCTATCTCTGTCTCACTGTTTTTTCTCTCTCTCTCTCTCTTTCTGTCTGTCTCTCTGTTATTTTCTCTTTCTTGTCGTTCTCCCCGTTTCTCTCTATTCGAAACGTTGTTCGAGTAGACCTGGACCGGATACGCAGAGAACGGGGCGAGCATTGTTTCCGCGAGTGAATGTGCGTGTTGCGTGTGTGCGTGTGTGCGTGTACGTGGGCGCGCGTGTTTATGTGTCGTGTTTATTCTTAATCATTTTTGTCAAGTAGAAATTGATTCTGTTTTTCCTAGGAAGTAATCAATGTTTTTATTCTTGGAAAGCTTTCTTTCGAAATCCCTGGATCAGTTGCATTTGATTTCGGCGTCTTTTATTTTGGAAAGGTTGGACAAGTTCCGAAGGTGACCATAACTCATACTCTTCTTTGAAACCCTTTTTTTGCGAGCAGTGTCGCGCGAGTAGAGAAACGAAACACGATTTGACGAGCGCACAGTTTGCTGGTGACGAGAATCGCGCGCATACGCGTAGAGAGAGATAACCGGTTGTAAAAATCCGCTAGCCTAATTCTCGCTAAACATCCTATTTTCCACGGTCTCGTAAGTACTGTTGAACACCTTTGAACCTTTGAACCTTTGTACACCTTCTCGTCCGCTCAGTCTGCGCCTCTTCGTCCTTTTCGTCGAAATATCTTCGCATTCCTCTCTCGAGACGCGATCAATTGGAAAACCATAATCGACATCGACATTCGAATCGAGCCGATCGATCCGGTACCTCGTAGATCTTTTCTTCTCTCTTTTTTTTCCGGAGATAGCGTTAGATGATCTCTTTCGTTACGTTGCGATCGATACACTGTCATACTTCTCTCCCAGTTTCTTTCGAGCGCCGATCTATTGACTCCTCCCTACATTCTGTTGTCATTAAGATACGAGTCCTCCTGAGAGTTCAACTATCGAGGATTTCTCTCGAAAGTACAATGCAACAGTGTAGAACCTACCGAGAGCACTGGCTGTCCATAAAACTCTTGAAGACATTCAACTTCTATCGCAGTCGATCGTGCAAAATTTTCAAGCTACTCTTATTATGCATCTCTTACATATGATTCTCGTTTCCCAGCATTTTCCATTTTCTTATTAACTACAGGGTGTCCCACGTAACGGTTTTCACGATTTTTTAAGTAGTTGCGATAATCTGACAAAAAATATTTTCAACAAAAGTTGATCAGTTTTCGATTGGCTATATATTGCAATAAAAAAAGTTCGAAAAACATTTTTTTTATAGTATTGTCAAGGTCAACTTGATTTTTTTAAATGGATTGTCCCATTTTGTATACCATAGATCGATAGAGTATCAAAATCTGAGTATAAAAGCGTTGACCTTCATATGTCCTAAACCTAATAGTTAACGAGATATTGTCCAAAGAAGAAAGAAAATTATTTCGATAATATCTCGTTAACTATTAGATTTAGGACATATGGAGGTCAATACAGTTTTACTCAGAATTCGAAAGTCTATCGATTCATGATACAAAAAGTAGGTCTTTCGATTTAAAAATATCAAGGTGACCTTGAAATCTCTTCTATGCCTCCACCTAGGCAGAGAATGTTTGTGTCACAATATGCCTCCCCCCCCCCCCCCTTATACTGTGTAATTTCCCCCCGTGCCCCCCTATAACTATGTCCAGTTTGAATATTTGAAGAATATGAAAAAATGTTGTATACAAAACTTACACGGTATAGGGGGGGGGGGCATATTGTGACACAAACATTCTCTGCATGGGTGGAGGCATAGAGATTTCAAGGTCACCTTTATTTTGTTTTAAATGGAAAGACCTACTTTTTGTATCATGAATCGATAGACTATCGAATGAAGTTGACCTTGACAATACTATAAAAAAAAATGTTTTTCGAACTTTTTTTATTGCAATATATAGGCAATTGAAAACTGATCAACTTTTGTTGAAAATAATTTTTGTCAGATTATCGCAAGTACTTAAAAAATCGTGAAAACCGTTACGTGGAACACCCTGTATACAGAGTGTTCGACTACAGGTGGGAGAAAATTTAAGGGGTGGTTCTCCATTACAATATAACACGAAAATAAAAAATGGCGATTTCAGCTTCATTTTTCAGTCAAGCCTCCGTGGATTCGCGATAAGGTAGAGTGACCACGTTACCGATAAAAATAGGCGAAAAGTGGTTTTACGTGCCTCAACTTTTCGTCCTTATATAAGAGTATTTTTTTCGTTGGGAAAGGGCTCATTCGAAAAAGGAAGGTTCAACCTAGTGCGCGCTGGTTATGAACTGACGAGATTATGTAGATATTTGGTAATATAAGCGTTAGAAGTAGGCCAAAAATTGACGATGTGCATGCCGTGGAATCCAATCATTTTTATGCCAGTGGATGAGTTTTCTGGATGAAATCGAGAGTAGCGTGCGCTTGAAAATATCTCCAGCTACAAATTGAGCTATATTTTGTCTTGATTTTCTGCGAAAAAGAGCCAAAAACTTGAAGCAAAAATGTGACAAGTTTAGTCACAGACTTAAGACCCGTCGGATCAAGACCAAGATGGATCTTAAGTTAGTGGCTGAAGGCTGTGAACGGAAATTATACAGCAGTTACCGACCTGTTGACTCTGTAAAAGTCACGTGACAGCCCTTGGCTCTTAACAATTAAAAATTCGCCTAAAACCCGACCAACACAGAGGTGTACGTTGCGTACGTCACATAGGCGCGTGACAGTCACTTGGCAGGAATGCGGCTGTAAACCGTCCGATTGGATCATTCCACATGCATTTTCGGCTTAAGCCAAACTATTGGCTAAAGTGTGTGACGCCATAGCCTAACCATTGAGTGCGAGCGAGGACTCTCTTTGATACGCGACTGTCGCGCGCCTTTATGTCGTAAGCAACGTACACCTCTTTGTTGGTCGGGTTGCCGCATTTTAGGCGGATTATCGATTGATAATAACTAAAAAATGAAGCCGAAATCGTAATTTTTTTATTCTTCGTCTTCGTCTTATATTGTATTGGAGAAGCACCTCTTAAATTTTCTCTCACCTGTAGTCGAACACCCTGTGTTGCCACGTAATTTCTCAGAGAACTACGTACACGAGACTCGAACGGATTAATTCCCGAGAACACTTTCTCTCGACTCTCGCGTCCAAGTGCTCTAATCGGTCACACTAATTTCCAAGTACTCTCGCGAGGAATCATCGCGAGTTCACCGTTGACAGTCTCACGATATTGTCGAGCTCAAGGAAATTTTCCAAGAAAATTCTCTTAGACAATTTCTTCTCTTTTTTTTTCCTATCGTTCACACGCTAGAGCATTCGGCGAATGTTTTAGACATCACCGAACACTTATCGCAGAGTTCGTCCGTTTCAGACCCACCCTCGAAACCGCTTGAAAAGAAAAGCCCACGCTAGATCATCCATGAACCATACTTTAGCACACATCGCTTAACCTAGCAACCTCTGTAGCAACGTATATAGTCCCGTGGCGATGGAACGAGGTAAGACATTCAACTAGTAGCTGATTCCGCGAGTATGAAACTGTCACTACGTAGGACATAAGTTCTCATTAGTGCACAAGCATTTACGTATGGTCTGCTAGTCCCGTTTAGCGTCGACGCGGTCTCGGTAACTCTGGAAAAGTGAGGTAGAACTCTATTAAAATTCTGGAAAAATTATTTGTCGTACTTTGAGCCATTTTCAGTTCCAAAATCTTTTACAGATGACGAATTTCTAGTGCTAGGATGTGCCAAGACTGCGTCGCGATCCTTTTAGCATCCGAGTGACGAGGGTACGTTTGTGTCGGAGCTGAGATAGAATCAATAAGAACGACGATAGAAACAGCTCAAGCGATCACGAGCAATAGCAGCGGTACAGTTTCATTCGCTCATTCATTTCTCCATTTCTGTAAGAGAAGATAATTCTTGTTGCTCCGTTGATTCGAATTGAAATCAACGCGATGCTTCAACACTTCCCACTATAAAACTAAAGAATATATTTTTACGGCACGCTCTTATCGTTGCTCTGATCATCTCCGGTTTCGACATAAACGTAGCCTAATCTCCTGCCGATCACGATAATCTCGATCACGAAGAGACAGCGGCGCGTGTCTCGGTAGAGCGACCGCTGACAATGTCGATGTCGGATTACCTAAAGGATACGCCCCGTAGGAGTCCCGTAAACGCTGCCAGAGCTGCGACACTGTTCGGGACACTTAGAGGAATTAGAGGCCTACCGAATCCCCTTGTACATAAATCACGTGCTTCAAGTATGAATTCAAGCTCTGCTGCTCGTAGCGGTGCAAGTGCCGCTGCCCGGGCCTCGATCATCGACTCGATTAACGCGTTCCATACGATTGCCGGTATTCGACAGACCGCAGACGAGGGATCCGGCGTCCTCCACGCCCTCGGGAACCTCTCGCCTGACGGTCACGTCGGACACGTCCGCCCTGGCGACTGCCCTGCAATCGGCCCTGAACGGAAGAACGGCGCCCACGAGGTCGCAAAGTCAGCCGGTCGACCTGGCGGTGCCACCAAACACTCAGCAAACACACATGCCGCACGCCTGGCACAGCCAACCCGCTGCTTTCAGGAGAGGAGAGTTCAAAAGCGGGTAAGTTGTCTCATCAAGCTACTCATCGAACGCTACTTTATGTACATTGCTCTTCGAAAGATACGCCTAAGAATTCGTTCATAACACTGTCCAACAAAATTAAACTTTTCTCGAGTTTTGCAATACCTGTTGGGTGATTCGTATACACTTTGTCATCCTAAAACCGAATCTGAAAGTAGAATTGCTCCATCACGCAACGTTTTCGAAAAATGTTGGTTTTTGTAAAAATGCCCGATTTTGATACAAAACGACGTGTTACGCAAAAACTAAACACGCGAGAATGTTCAAATTTGAGTCAAGAGATAGAGGGGACTCTCCTCTACATATTCATATAGTCAATTATATTTTGATGTACTTCCTAATAGTTGTAAATGGTTGTTAAAGTTTGAAAATGTGCCGACGCGGGTACTTTGTACGCTCTATTTTTGTATTTATATGAAAAATCCTTTATCTAGCAGGAATTTACTATACAGGAATGTATTCTACAGACATTTCTGGTAAAGAAACCATTCACGAAAAGTATTTGGTTCCCTTAATGTACGAGAAGGATCAGAAAATGTTAATTGACAGCGTGTGCGCGACGCGTTCGCGCCAGACGGCCATTGCAGCCTTTTCTCGACTCGTTAGGGCCGCTATGCGTAGTCGACGTTGGTACCACTCAAGTATGTCTTTGCTTACTATGCTTAATTACATACATTTTTTTGTCTTTTTGGGTGCCAATCATTACAAAAGATTATAAAAATACGAGTTATATTCACATTTCATTGTGGAAATGCTTAATAAAGAAAATTGAATACAAAAACTTACCTATTTCTGATGCAAACAAATTAAAAATGTTTCCGCCTTGCTTGACGCTTGTTCTTTTTATTCCGATTTTCAATAATAAGTGTCCAGCAGTAATCAGCAAGCATCGCACATAAGTCTTTTCCTTTGTAACGTTTTTCCATTGTTTAAATATCTTGATGAAAGATTAATGCTGGAATTGTATTCCTTGTTTTGATTTTAAAATAATTTCGTCATGAATATAACAAAAACAGTCCGGCTGATTTATACACTTCCGCGACATTTTATCGATTTAATATAGAGCAACCTATGTCTTAATTATGTACTTCGATCAATAAAATCGATAAAAATAGTCCCATTTACATAATGTTTGGACTTATTTTAATCGGAAGAATCTTGAATGATCATTGGTATTACAATTATAAAGATAAGACAACAATTACTGAAAATAAAATTTTCCAGTCACCGCATTGCTGCGGTCAATTTTCTTTATTAAGCATTTCCACAATGAAATGTGAATATAACTCGTATTTTTATAATCTTTTGTAACGATTGGCACCCAAAAAGACGGAAAAAATGTATGTAAATAGTAAGCAAAGACATACTTGAGTGGTTCCAACGTCCACTACGCATAGCGACGGTCCTGGCGAGTCGAGAAAAGGCTGCAATGGCCGTCTGGCGCGAACGTGTCGCGCACACGCTGTCAATTAACATTTTCTGATCCTTCTCGTACATTAAGGGAACCAAATACTTTTCGTGAATGGTTTCTTTACCAGAAATGTCTGTAGAATGCATTCCTGTATAGTAAATTCCTGCTAGATAAAGGATTTTTCATATAAATACAAAAATAGAGCGTACAAAGTACCCGCGTCGGCACATTTTCAAACTTTAACAACCATTTACAACTATTAGGAAGTACATTAAAATATAATTGAATATATGAATATGTAGAGGAGAGTCCCCTCTATCTCTTGACTCAAATTTGAACATTCTCGCGTGTTTAGTTTTTGCGTAACACGTCGTTTTGTATCAAAATCGGGCATTTTTACAAACACCAACATTTTTCGAAAACGTTGCGTGATGGAGCAATTCTACTTTCAGATTCGGTTTTAGGATGACAAAGTGTATAAGAATCACCCAACAGGTATTGCAAAATTTTTTTGGTGTTGGACAGTGTAATTTACAGAGCTGTTCCGATTCGTCTTTCGTAGAAACTAAAAATTCTACTCTATTCAGATTCATCTTTCGTAAAAACTAAAAATACTTGTGATAGCGTGATCCTTCCTGATCGAAACAAAAAAAGAATCCACTACATCCGACACGTAGTTGCCGAGAAAGAAATTCCATAAGTACAACTTGTTCTTTTCGTGACAATTGGAAACTTCGACGGTCTGCATTTTTTAAACAAATTCAATGTTGGAAGAGTGATGGAGATATTTTCTAGTGCGTGCTGTTCTCGATTTCATCCAGAAAACTCATCCAATGGCATCAAAATGCTTGGATTCCACGGCATGCACATCGTCAATTTTTGGTCTACTTCTAACGCTTATATTACCAAATAACTGCATAATCTCGGCAGCTCATGACCAGCGCGCGCTAGATTGAACCATCCTATTTCGAATGAGCCCTTTGCCAGCGGCAGAATATTCTTATACAGGGTGTTCCACATAAATGGGAACACCTAAATATCTTTCGTATTTACAGTCCTATCAGAAAACTTCAGAGGACAAAGTGACACTATTGCAGGGGGCAAAATAATGGTGAAGAAAAAAATGTTTTATGTCGTGTTTTTTAATGAAATTTGAAGGTCACCGATGTTTTTTTAAATGGAATAGTATATTTTTTACAGTAGCATAATAGACAACAAAAAACTGAATTTAGTGTATACCACCATTTTGACCTTGAAATGACCTTGAGCAAGAATAATCATGTTGAAGCGGATGAAATGTGGAAGTTTAAAACTTACGTGTTTCAGCAAAGATTGCGCGTTGTTTACGTCGGGTTGACCTTTACATATCATAATAAATGTTCGAAATGTTGACCATCCTCATTTATGCAATGTTGCAATCTTTTAATAAATGATCTGTAGGCATTGACGATTTGGGTTATCAAGTGATATGGGTGAAACTTTTCTATTTGGAGTATTCGTGAAATACTACTTCTGCTAATACCGGACTCTTGTTCGAGTTGTCGCAAACTTACATGTGGATCATTAGATACTGCAGCTAGGATATTAATTCTATTTTCTTCGTGAGTGACAATTCTTTGTTTATTACGATTTTTAGAACTTACACTACCGGTATTTTTAAATTGTTTTACCACAATTACGATAATACGATTCACAAATTTTTCAAGATACAAACATACTGCTTGCCTCAAAGATTGGTGGCTTTCGCCATAAGTGAAAACCATATCGATTCGTTCCTGTACAGTATAATGCATTGTTTTCACTTTCACGTTTCGAACTCGAATAATGCAGAAGGAACAACGTACTTATTCTAACCGATTAACCTTCTGTTAACGATCTCAATGATACATACTCTAACATAAACATACACTGTTTACTATGAAAACTATTTCGAACATTTATTATGATATGTAAAGGTCAACCCGACGTAAATAACGCGCAATCTTTGCTGAAACACGTAAGTTTTAAACTTCCACATTTCATCCGCTTCAACATAATTATTCTTGCTCAAGGTCAAAAAGGTGGTATCCACTAAATTTAGTTTTTTATTGTCTATCATGCTATCGTAAAAAAAAATATACTATTCCATTTAAAAAAAAACATCGTTGACCTTCAAATTTCATTAAAAAACACGACATAAAAAATTTTTTTCTTCACCATTATATTGCCCCCGGCAATAGTGTCACTTTGTCCTCTGATGTTTTTTGATAGAACTGTAAATACGAAAGATATTTAGGTGTTCCCATTTATGTGGGGCACCCTGTATAAGGACAAATACTTGAGGCACGTAAAACCATTTTTTGACGGTAATATAATCACTCTACCTTATCGCAAATCTACGAAGCCTGGGCGAGCCAAGACTCCGTCAGGTAGAACTCGATAAGGTAGAGCGACCATTTCACCGACAAAAATAGACGAAAAATGGTTTTACGAGACTCAACTTTTCGTCCTTATATGAGAATATTTTTTTTCGCTGGGAAAGGGCTCATTCGAAAGAGGAAGGTTCAATCTAGCGCGCGCTGGTCATGAGCTGACGAGATTATGCAGATATTTGGTAGCGTTAGAAGTAGGCCAAAAATTGACGATGTGCATGCCGTGGAATCCAAGCATTTTTATGCCAGTGGATGAGTTTTCTGGATGAAATCGAGAGTAGCGCGCGCTATAAAATATCTCCAGCTACAAATTGAGCTATATTTTGTCTTGATTCTTTGCGAAATAAAGCCAAAAACTTGAATCATGCTGCTGGCGTCAGAATTCTTGATATCGATAATACAGAGCAAAAAATGTGACAAGTTTAGTCACAGACTTAAGACCCGTCGGATCATGACCAAGATGGATCTTACGTCTATGTCTGAAGGCAGTGAACGGAAATTATACAGCAGTTACCGACCTGCTGACTCTGCAAAAGTCACGTGACTACCCTTGTCTCTTAAGCCCGCCCTAAAACTGTCTGAATTGCATCATGCTTTATTTTAATGATCCTAGACAGTTTTAAACGGTCTGTTTGACTCTCCCAGGTTTCACTGATAAAATACACGAACTAAACTTCTCTGTATCTTACAAAGAAAATCAAACTTCCCATGAACTGTACCACCTTAAATTTTCACCCCTTCACCTACTCTACTCCCGTTTGAATTAACGCCTCCGCGTAATGATCCAGGTACAGCTCGTTCAACAAACGTTCGGAACCCGAGGGCGACGATCCCTGGAGCTGCGTGGTGTCCGTGTCGGATCGAGGAGGGATCCAGCGTCCCCGTAGCAGCGAGTCGCGAAAGGAGCCGCCGAATCACCGTGGATCCAGCGATCTGGCGAGCAGCCAGCGGTCGGATGGCAGACAACCGGGTCAGGAGATGACGGCGCAGGCCGTCGGACCGCGACAAGAGTCCTCGAGGCAGACCAGCGAGGACATGTCCTGGGAGTTCACGATAAACGAGGCGCCGATCGCGAGATTAGAGTCGTTGGACGAGCTTGATCAGGACCACGGCAGTTAAGGGCAACGTTCTCGCCACGTTCTGAAGATATCTCACGGCGAGACGCGTCTAGAGGCGGCGTCGAGCGACCGATCGTCGTATTCGGATGGCTGTGGACTCCTTCCGTTTCCCTTCGAAGGATCTAGCGAACACGCCGGGACATACGACGAGTACGCCGAGCGATTTTCTTCCGAAGATCCGCTAGTCGTTCTCCTGACAACCATTTTATTTCTACACTTGCATTCGACCGCTTCGAAAGCGTCTTTCTGCTTCATGGCACGCGGCCCTGACGGGTTTTATACTTTTTCGTAGCATTCGCATCTCGGATGATATTCTTGGAGAATTATTTCTTATTTCATTTCGTTCGAGATGCATCTTCTCACGGATGAGACATCTGTTTTCTAATTTTTTCAAATTACTCAAGATGAGTTTCTTCAGACTTGAGGTAAAATAAGGGGTGATTTCGAGATCGTACATCACTTTTACAATCGTTTGCCAACCTCGTTACCAAACCAGTGCCCAATCAGCAACTTCGGTGTTTACTTGAGCGTACAAAAATCAACTTTTAGCGGGCTTGTCGAACGAGCTCGGGAGATCTCCGGAAGAAAATCGGCCGGCGATCGTCGAAGCGACAGGACGTAAGCTTAACGAGCGAGAAGGCGAAGGGAGAAGAGTGTGCGAACATAAAGCCGAGAGAAACAGGGAAAGAGAGAGTTTGTGCGGCGGAAGATGTTAGAAGTGAGAGGTTCGCCGTTCGATCCTACAGGAACCAAAATTGCCTTGGCAGTTATATCCGTGGCCTCGTGTCGACGCTGCATCCTTCGAGGAATTTTTTAATCGACAAACCGACACACGCCCACGCTCGCACACGTGCTCGACGCATATTCCCCTCGGAGCACACAGACCGAGGCACATAGGCACACGGACAAAGGGAGGATCGTCTTGTCATTTCCGAGAGGCTGTCGTTGCTCGCGACAGAACACGAGACCGGAGGAAACGCTGGTGTGGGAGGAGAATTTCTAATAAATATAATATGAAAGTACAAGGAGGCAGCGGAGGTGGATCGATTTGTTAGAGGAGAGACCGGAGTTCAGAGGAAGAGAGAGAGAGAGAGAGAAAGAAGAAAATGAAATATCGCGTGTAGAGAGAGGAGAAGAGAGAACGGAGCTCGCGGAATTTGTGAAATTCCCGAGCGCTTATATCGCGTCACGGTGAGACCGCGTAGTTATTGAAATTATTAAGAAAATTATATCGACTGAGAGCACCTTCGTTTTTTAATGCTTGTAGGCAACAGAGAGAGAGAGAGCGAGAGAGAGAGAGAGAGAGGAGAGAGAGAGAGAGAGAGAGAGAGAGAGAGAGAGAGAGAGAGAGAGAGAGAGAGGGAGAGAGAGAGGGAGGGAGAGAGTTGACGAAGGGCATTGCCAGATTGCGAGAGAAAACGGATTCGGAGGTTCGGGAACCGCGGGAAACAATATTCTGTGTGCCACCTTTATCGCGTTGAAATACGGTCGCAATGTCCTTTATACAGACACACCGGCAAGCTGCAGAGATGGATCAAGACGAGAGAGAACAACTAACAACAAAACAGTATAAAGAGAACCCACAGAGAACACAGAGTACACAGAGAATACACAGAGAGAAAAGAAATTCAGAAACACACACGAGGCGAAGGAGACGCTATTCGGGAAATTATTACGGAAAGAATTTAGATAATTACTAATATTCTTACTATTATTATTGTTATATTATTATGATTATTATGATTATTACCGATTATTATTGTATTGTACATGATTATTGCCATAAACAAAGTAGGGAAGAAACGCAAAGCGCGCGACGGGGTGAGGAGGCCGGTGAATAGAGTTTAATGAAATATCCTGTTCGGTATTTCGAGAAAAACGGGGGAAAAACGACAAAAAACAGATGGGTAAAACGATTGCCTGCGCAATAAACGATTATTATAAATAACTATACATATTATACATAATGAGAATGCGTGCGTGCGTGTACGCGTGAACGCGCGAACGCATTGTCGCGCGTCCCCGCGCGTTGTAACAAATTTTTTACAAAGCATCTCTCGAATTTTCATTGTATCGTATATGTGCTCCTAAGCGTTCGTTGGTTTCTCTTCCTCTCTTTTCGTTCTCGAACACCTCCCGAGTTTACTTTCTTTCGACCACCCGAAGAAACGCGATCTATATCACGCAGTGATACACGGGTGAAAAACGGCAATCGGTGATCCACGATCGGCGATCCACGATCCACGATCGGCTCCCCAGATCTGCTAAATTCCCGTCACGGGGAAAAAGTTCGAGATCGAATACAGATTGGAACGCACGCGCATCGATGGTATTGTTAAAAAATATTTCGGAGTGTCTTTTGATACCGCGAACGTAAACGACGACGAACGGAGATGGAATTCTCGGATCGAAGGGAGAAGGGCCTCGATCGCGGACGATCGATCGCCGGTCTATTCGTTCTTTGCTCAGTATTTTAGGCTGTAAATGATACCGATACATTCGACGTAACGATTAAACGACTCGTAGTTACTTTTGCGACGAGAGGAACAGCGGCGCAGCGCTACCGAGAAGCAGCTTTTTAATTACAAATAGAGATGGTTATCTTTGATTATTACTTACCAAGTAGTACACGCAGCACACGTGGATTTTCGCACCTAGGTACACGGCGAAACGATACGGATTTATTCGCGGATGTCCTTCAACGCGGACGTTCGAGACATGGTCCAAAAACAGTAGGGGGTGGGGGGGCAGCAGTGATTTGCGAGAAAGTAGAGAGCCTTGTGTTCCTTTTTCTTTAACACTTACATACGACCAAATAACGATATATAGTATCTTTCTTACGATTTAGCATCGAGAGATCTATTTGATTCCGAACGTCACAGCCGAATCTTCACAGTTCCGGTTCGTCCGAACGAATGAACGTCACTGCTGTTCTCGAATTACGTGCGCGTGCAAGCGAGGACGCGACGAGATCTAGCGAATTTTTCGAAAAATCGATCAACCTAACTTTCTTAAGAGCTCGAGCGGGAGTCTACGTCGGAGGGAGATCAGCTACCGTCAATCATCGTCGACACTCATAGATCCATAATAATCGCGTCCGCAAGTCTGTAATCGAGCTAAAATGTAACAACGAATACGCAGATTCGAAGGAAAGTATATCGCTTTATAATCGTCACCAGCTCATTCTCGAATCGGGGAGACGAGGAACAGGTCTACTCCGACCAAAACTCTCGTTAGAGGTCTTCGAGATACAGGGAGAATTTCATTTTCCCGTGAAACAAAGTCGATTGACGCTTTATCTACCGGCAGTGAATCGATGCTCCCACAAAAATCGAAGACGCCTCAAGATTTCTTCACGAACTTTCTGTAAGACCCTCGTTGAATCCTGTACAATATTTTTTAATCTAGCCGAATTCCCATTTTGTAAAAACGCGAAGTCACGAGTGGAAGCAACACGGTGTGTCGAATTAAAGAGTGAAAAACGGAAACGGGAGAAAATCGCGGAGGATCTTTTGTGTCTTACGTTTCAGAGAAATGTATAAGCGATGAAATTGTTGGAATGACTTCCGGTAGCTAAAGCGTTGATCAGCGTAAAATCGGTTCCGATCGAGCGAACTCTTCGTCGACCTGAAAGTCCTCGCACGAATGGCTTAGGGTATCTCGATTAACAAATCCGGGACGAACGAACCAAAGGGGGAGAGGGAAAGTTCAGAGTTCAGAGGGCAAGATCAAGAAAAGTAACGAGCAACCCTCGCGACCGTCATCCGATGACTCACGTCCGCCGTCGGCCGGAAGTTTGCGGCCGATCCGGAGGATAGACACATGCGCTTCATTAAGTAATCGCATTAACTTAGACAACAGTCGCAAAGTAGCTGTTTCGTGGAAACATTAGCTTCGAGAATCTAATCCGACGAGATTCGACTGAGTTTAGGCGGTGGCAAGGTTTCGGCCGACGGTGCACATACATACATGCGCGTACACACATAATGTATCCGTTTTTTATCGAAGCTGCCTCTCGCTTATCAATTCTACCGCGGCTGAACCGAGGGGAGGGAGAGAGTATGAGGAACTGAGAAATTGAGAGGGAGAGAGAGAGAGAGTGAGAGGGAGAAGGAGAGAAAGAGAGAGAGAGAGTGGGAAGGATGAAACGTGTATAGGTGCGAGACACGTTCCGAAGTATGTTGTTCGAGGTAGATTCGTGCCAGGACCGAGATTACGTGGTCACGACCAGGCTGTGCGACAAGATTCTGTTGAGAGTGATCCTCGAGGCTGTTAATTAATCCTGATCCTCGTTAAACCCAGATACTCGAGTGCTGTTCGAACGACTCTTGCAGCTTCGAAATCGTTCGTTCGTTCAGATTTCGGCGAATAAAATTCGGACAAGTTCACCTCGTTCGCCGCGCACCACGATATTAACGTTGATTTCGTCTGTACCGCGGATTAACCATAATTCGACTTTCGTGAATTCAATCGAAAAACCAGTTCGGGGAACCTGCTTTAGTTTTCAGTTTAGAGCGATCCACCGTGAACGCGTTAAATCCGTGATCTTGTCACGTTCGGTACGCTTAATCATTCGCGTCGTCGTTATTGATGTGATACCTATATTGATTTTAATATGTAAAAGTTGCGATCCCGAATTCATTATAACGATAATCGGGGTGCTCGCAGCGGACGCGTTAACGACATTAATTAGCGTGACATTTTCGTGGGATTATTTGCAGAGGAATTTTCGATCGACGCGCGAGTTTTTAACAAGCTTCTCGATCGAAGATCTTTCGAACTATCTAAAGGGGAGGAGAAGGAGAAGAAGGAGGAGGAGGCCGAGGATCACTCGTAGGGGATCGCGTCTTTCGTTTGTAAAGCGGTTGCGAGGATATTAACGCGGGATGAAATTACGATGGCGGAATAAATGGAGGGAAGATGTAATGAAATCCTAACCCGCGGTAGATGAATTTACTCGCGTTTTTTCCCAGATTACGCAATTTAAGATTGTTCTGTATATATATGACATAACCTTGGATCGTATCGATTATAAACGGTGAGCGCACTGATTTGTAACACGTAACAAGAACGAGAGGAAGCGAGCGAGAGAGAGAGAGAGAGAGAGAGAGAAAGTGAGTGAGAACGAGAGAGAGAGAGAGAGAGAGAGAGAGAGAAAGAAAGAAAGAAAGAGAACGAAAGAGGGAGAGAGAGAGAGAGAGAGAGAGAGAGAGAGAGAGAGAGAGAGAGAGAGAGAGAGAGAGAGAGAGAGAGAGAGAGAGAGAGAGAGAGAGAGAGAGAGAGAGAGAGAGAGTGATTGTGCGAGCTCAGAGAGAAAACGTGAGCGACAGCGAGAGAGAAAGAGAGAGAGAGCGAGAGCGAGGGAAAACGTGTGTGCGTGTGTGTTGTGAGAGGGAAAGAAAAACCAGATTTTTGTACCATCCCCTGAATCAATTCCTGCTCTTCGCCTGGCACCTTTCGATCCGAACAAATTAATCGATTTTAATTGCCCTAAATTACATTTGCTATTTATCCGAACAAGAAAATATTCAGTACCGTTTCGTACGAGAAATAGATTGCTGATATTTGATTTCCTTGCTTCATCAATAGGTTTTGGTCTTTTTAGAAAGAGTTGTATTAAATAATAAAGTTTGCTTTGGCTGTCAATTAATTATTCGACGCTCAATTTAAAACGAAATTAATGCGATGGGGTGACACGGTGGTGGCAGCAGGAAATGGTGGGGGTGGCGGTGGTCCCGGTGGCGACGAAGCCGTGTTGTGTAAATCTATAAGTTTTCATATATTGCATAAAATATGTTTATTACATATTTTCACTATGCCGACACGTATTTGTGTACTTCACTACCCTCCTGCCGACATATCTTATCCTACGATTTTCATTGTATCTTTTGACTGTGCCACGGACATGGAAAATTGCATCATAGCAGACAGAACAATTGAGTCCATCAAAATCGCCGAGGAACAGTATGCAGCTTTTTAAACAATTAGATGAATTCACTTGATTTGCATTATCTCCCGCTCATCGGAAATACCTCTGTCTGATTTTCTTTATGGTCATTGTATTTTTCAGTTTTTCTTTTGTAATATTGCAATGAATTCACGAAGTAGAAAATTGAAAAAGATTTCTGCAGTCCCTTTTACAATAATAAAAGTTCGGTTTCTCTATGAAGACAAAGTGTAGGAAAATAGGTAGCAGGATTGAACGAACGCATTTCATCGTTCCCAAGGTAAGTACGAAAATTATTAATAACAATGGTACAAATTATATACAGGGTGGCCCACATAACTCTGAACAGCTTAATATCTCGAAAACTATGCCATCGATTTTAAAGTTCTTAGTCAGTAGAATTCAGTAGAATAGCCTAGCATTTATCGGACACGATACAAACGTCAGTTTGTCCTCCGGACAACGAATTTCCCCCTCGAATAAAAGCTTCTCTAATATTTCCGAGGAAATATGTCGGGACAGGTTGCACAATGAACAAGATCCTGTGAAGCTAGTAGAATAGCTCGCGATAGGTCAGACGGTAAAACTGAACAATATTAAAATGCGACTCCGTCGTAAAGATAACGTTCTGTTTTGGGCGAAGCTGGTCGGAAATCAAGATCAAAGATACCGAGGCAAGGTACACGGTTTCCGTGATCGACGGAACAAGATGGCGTCTGCTGGAGAAGCTTATGATCGCCGAGGGAATACATAAAACCGGTCCGATCAAACGAAACGACAGTAGAATAGGACTCTGCGAAGCAAGTCGTTCATTCTCGATTCGTGGACGAGGAATAATTCACGAGCGGAGTGTCCGAATGTTTTCTACGGTTTCCGCAGAACGGTGAACTTTCTCGGGTTGTTCTTCGATATTTAATATTTACCATCGAACGTGAAGAGCTAATCAAATGTCCGCGAGCTTTCGCTTGGCTGCCCCGGCTTTATTAAAAGCTAAACACGTTTCCCCCCGGGTGCTCGGTTAATCAAAATTGATAAAGTTCAGGAAGAAAACTTAAATCCCTCCTTTGGTCTTCGGTTCGAACGGTAATTGTTTCGACAGAGATTGCGTTATGAAGCCCCCTCACCCCTCACTCTCGGAGGAACGAAAGAGGAAACGACCAGAAGAATTTCCGATACTTCGACCGGAAAACAGCTTCTCTAACGTTACACTATTAAAAGTTCGTCTCCCTCCCCACCCTATCCCTTCTTTCCCCCACCCCACCCCCGTGAAATCGTTGCATTTTGTCTTCCGAGTTCGAAAGTGGCTCGTCTTTTGCATAAAGATTCTTCGGCAGAGTTCGCCATAAGCCACCAGATGCGCCGCGACTGGTATAGCTCTCGAAAAAATACTCGTGTCTACTATCAAGGGATGCAAACTTTGGGAAGAGAAGTTTCCGAAAGCGTGCACTTTTTCAATTCGTATTACAGATGAGTAACTTTTCGGAAGTCTGCTTGAACTCTCTAGAAAACTTTTTATGTTGATGCTTTGATTAAAAATTTTAAACTATGTTTAAATTATACTCTTTAGCATCCCTTAACTTCGAGGATTATGTTTCAGAATGATTAGAATATTTCTTCGACGACTATGGCGTATCGAAGCGCATCGGAAATCGCGTTTAAGACAACATGTAGAAATTTCGAGATTTTAGAGCGTCGTGGCTTACCTGTGCTACTTTTTCGCCCATGTTCGACGCGTGCATGGCCCCCTGGAAGTATTTCGCTGATCCATTGTCCTGCAAGGAGAACTGAAACAGAGTGAAGGAGAACAATCAGCTCGGAAACGGATCGACTCGATAAAACGAGACGAGAGATGAAAGTAAACTCACTTTGTGTTTGATGGAATCCGGTCCCACCTGGCTGAGCGACGGCGACTTCCGGTCCTTGGACGTCCGCCATTTCTGCAAGTCACTTTCGGAGACGACGCCGGGAAAGATTTTCGAATGTTTAGTTGCTAGAAACACAAACGCTCGCGTCAAAGAAGATTTCGCTTCGCCGTGTCGCTGGACGGTGACTTTCGTTCACCTAGTTATTTATTACAAGAACTATACGTGTGAAATACAGGCTCGATCAAGTAACAAAACTATTCAACTCATGTTTCCCAAACAAATCAAATCGCATCGAACAACGTGATTAACCTGGCGCACTAACGCGTGTACGCGAGCTATTAGTTCGGTTCTCAGTTCTCGAAAAAGCGAGCTCGAGGCGTAAAAGAAATGAAAATCGACCGGCTCGACGGCTAATTAATTAAGAAAACTATTCTTCAACAAATATAACAAGATCGCAGAATTACAACCGCCTGGAGAAACGTGTACGATGGTACAACACGAATTAACAATTTACACACGCACTAATCTAATTAAGAGTACAAAATACATATGTGTCTATAGACTCTTGTATGTGTGTGTGTGTGAGTGTGTATATGTGGTGAAGAAGCTAAGAGATACCTCGAGTCTAATTGATGTACGGAAAAAGGAACAAAATTCACCAACAAAAGGCTCATTACTCTGGAAAACTCTGTAACTATTGTAACAAATGGTGGCCAATAATCAGAGAGTCTACGGACGTATAGAGTGAACAAAAAAGTAGTCAAGAAACCAACCAACGGATCAACCGAGCCTATATCTCCGATCTAGAAGCGTTAAAGTAGTGTGTCGTTAACAAGTTAGTCAATTCGCACTAGGAAGCTGCATACCTGTGAAAGAAAGATCGTTTAAATGTTTTTTGTAAAGACCGTGTAAGTTATTCGTCAACAGATATATGAACAAATGCAATAACCGCTACGCGGTTCGAGTTGTATGTAGTAGAGAAACATTATTTCGAAACGTTCACATCCGTGTACGTATCCAGATACATACCACAGAAAAAACTAAAACAAGAAGAGCGTACAATGGGAGAGTCGGTATCTGATGATGATTTGTACAATGATGCTGTTCTGTTTGGGAATCCGATCGAGACCTGGACCGATTCCAGGGATCGACGAGGAACCGAAATCGCGACCGATCTCGCGATCCGAGACGCAAAGTAGAAACCGTGTGTTACGGTCAGCCAGGCTTGACTCGCGAACAGAAGCGATAACAACATTCACCCACCAATTATATCAACACTGTCAATTTGTAAATATTCTTGTTAACAAATAGCAAAATTATTATAGATTTTTACTTTCTTGGAGAAATGTAAATTAATTTATATTTCAGTTATAGAAATACGAGTATGTGCTGGGACCATGAAGTCTGACAGGCATTTTTAGGAATGACATTTAATGAAGGGTTAAACAGAGAGAGAAGGGGGAGGGGTTGAGGAATCTCTGATGACTCTTCAGTCTTCTTTCCATCAATTTCTTTCAAACTTGTAATACTTGAATTCGAACGAAAGGGTTGGCTTACTGTGAAGAATTTTTGTGACGGGGGTGGACGAGGGGTGAAACGACTTCCGGTACGCAGAGTACAAAATGGCTGACCGAGCGATGCTACGGTGCTCGTCTTGTAAATAATACGGTAGGTATATACGAATCAGATGAATGCAGATGAAGGCGAAGCTGAACGAAAGGTAATCCGATCACCCTTTTCTTGTTATTTCAAAGAATCCTTTAATTCGTGAAGCAGGTAAAGTAGTTCCCAATCTACTAATCTTTTTTAAATTCGCAGTTCAACGATCACAAATGGTCACCGACTGAAGAGCGGTGAAGAACAATCGCGTGAATCAATAGTCGCCTCGAACGCGTAATCGGATCACGGTTTGCTCAACGGTGGACAAAGAAAAATAGAAAGAAACGGGGGGTGAGAGAGACGGTGAGGGAGAGAGAGAGAGAGAGAGAGAGAGAGAGAGAGAGAGAGACGCATTCGAAAGTCCCGAGGATGAGAGAAGAAGAGCGAGAGACAGACAACGGAGACTGAAGACGAGTAAACAGAGAGTTGTATTATATATAGGTAGTATGGAGACAGTAAATATTTATATATTTATATTTATATATATATAGTATATAATATATGAAAAAGTCCAAGTAAAAAGAAACAGGCCTATGGAAGCTTAATCGGACAACGGTTCGTTATCTTTAGTAAGCTCATGACCAAAAAAAGTAAGCTCGCAAGCGCTTGGTAAGTTGTAAAAGGGGTGCAAACTCGCCGGCGCTCGGTCGGTTAAAAGAGAAAACCAAAGGGGGAGCAGCTGGTTGGCAGCTCCGTTCCTGTTTTACCTTCGGTGAGATTATCGACTGTCGCTGGCCGTCGCTCGAGAGTGACGTGTTCGCTCCCTCGGCCCGCTACTAAAATACGTTTCTATGGTTTGACTTTTTGGAGAGAAACAGTAGCCCGCAACCGCCACCGGTTGGCTACGGTTACGGTTACGGTTACGATTACGATTACGATTACGATTACGATTACGGTTAAGGCCTGATCGCACACGGGGATCTCGGACGTATGCGCGCGGGTATGCCTGGAGACAGGGGACATGACCGACGGGGAACGGAGACGAGATCACGTTCCCGAGGCTCCGAGACTTCTAAAGGTGGTTCCGAACAGGTTCCGAAGGGGTTGCGACACGGGTAAACTGGCGCCACCTCGCGTCTCATCCGCGAAACAACCCTACGCGCGCTCCCCGTTCGATTTTCGAGCTTCCCTCTCGTCGACAGATAGCGGCGCGACGCGTTTTCGACGTTACTTCCATTCCGTAGGGGTGGTCGACACCCCTTCGTGCGATTCTACGCAAAACACTGAATCGAAAATGTGGGACAACGCTTCCTTCCTCTCTGGACCCTGTGTTTCTTAGAACATTCGGTACTAAAAACCTCAAGATCTACTAAACTTCAAGATCAATTTTCACTACATTCTGTTAAAAGTAAACCAAATTTTAGTAAGATCTACAAACTTTGTCTTTTCTATAGTTGTTATTATTATACACGGTGGCCCACATAACTCTGAACAGCTCAATATCTCGAAAACTATGCCATCGATTTTAAAGTTCTTAGTCTTAAATTGCATGGAACTGAAGGGCCTTTCTGACTACATAAACGTGAAGTGGCCTCCCTTCCCCTTTAACGGGGGAGGGGAGGTACCTTTGTAATTTTAAATGGAACCCCCTATAAAATGTTACATATTTAGATTCTACCGGAAAAAACAAGTCAATTTTGTCTGAAACATTTTTTTGTCAGATACATCCATGATGAGATATAACAGTTTGAAGTTTCGAGTTGTAGGTACTTGAAGCGCTCGGAAATAGCGTTATGGAATTATACGCGCTTGAGTCCTTTGCTTATTCGTGAAGAAATAAAATGTACTTTAAATTAACTGTTCAACTGTATGTTGTTTCAAATAGTGTGTAATCAGTTTTGCTGCTTACTGTATAAATAAACATGCAAATAGTGCATAAATGGTAAACAGTTAATACATATATGCATATGTATATTATAGTTTGTACTATTAGTATACTTCCGTGAATAATAAAATTGTGCAAGAATTTTGATCTAAATATATCTTCTTGTGTTTTCGTGAAATCTTCTACAAGTATTTCTGCTTCTCGTTGAAATAAATCACATATGGAATTGTAATATTTAATTAAATATAAAATAATATTGTTTTTTGTGTCAGTTATGCACCGAATTTACATACGTACTTCAACATTTGCAAATTGAAAAAAGATTTCGAGATGAAAATCGGTGAACTTTTTACAAACATTAAAATATTAACTAAACAGAAAGTATGACGAGTGTTGAACGTAGACCTCAGATCTTTGCCAGCGTGTTCTACACGCAAAACTAAGAAAAAAATGTTATATGATAATATGCTCTTCAATGTTTTATTAAGGAGTTATAACTAAAATGATAATGAACTGGCATTTCGTCGACGCAGCGTACGAACGTATTATGAATATCTCTATTTGTGTTTACATAAACTCTTATGTTTACTTGCTGAAGCAGTTGATATCGACATTTTCTATTAACGTTTTATTAACGAGTTAATATTTCAAAATGACGTCCGTTATTACGAATACAAGATTGGCATCTAACAAAAATTGACCCTATCGTATTACTAATTTCTTCTTCATTTTCTCTAATCGCAGCAAATTGCGTCTGTAATCCTCTGTACTAACTGCTCACGAGTGTTATTTTGTGCTTCATAAACTTTTGTTAGTTAATTATAATAGTTATAAACTTTTATTAGTTATAACTCCTTAATAAAACATTGAAGAGTATATGTTCATATAACATTTTTTCTTACTTTTGCACGCTGGCAAAGTTTGGCCGGAAAAAACTGGGACACCCTGTATATTTGCACAGTACCGAATGACAGGCTGTTGGTATAAAATACATATCAATATTGTACAATATTTATATATCCATTCCTTTCAAAAACTATTTAACGAAGTTTAACATTAATTTTCAACATTATAAACAATTTTGCGTCAACACACTTTTACGACTGTACACTGAACCGGAGTATAATATAAAGGAATATATAAAATACCGTTCTTTACAGATCACATCTAGTTATTTACATAAATCTAGGAAATAGTTGTTATTGCATAATTATTTTCAATAAGGGTTATACAAATTCTGAATCAACATTTCACTATCAAAATATATAATAAAACATCGCAAACATTTAGCATTGTCAATATACTAAAATGCTTGATAATATCGATGTGCTGATCTTCCCGCTGTAACTCGCATCATTTCATTTTACGCCTGATTTTATTTCGAGCCGTTCGCTTCGTTGCGAGCAGCTCGCATTCTCTAAATTTCGAGAGATTTAGTGTTCGTATCGAAAAAAGGCTCTATACAGACGTAGCAAAGACATGTACGAACACGGTGGTATGCATTTTTAATTGATTACTTACTTATTTAAGACGTAAAATGTCTAGGAAAAAGGCACAGCGTAACATAGCGTAACAGTCAAGGCCAAATGCCTGCCGGCCCCCTTAAGTTTTTGTAATTAATATACATTTCAAAGTAATGACCAACTGTAATTACTAATGACAGTTAACTTGTTATTATTGTTTATGTCTAATCAGATTTCGGATAGTACAACTAGTTTCAAACAAAATTGCCTGTCTAGTTTTGCAGCTCACTGAAATTTTGTCCGTCCGTGAACGTATTAAAAGTAATTTCTTTGGCTAATGGAATTTTCGTTCTGGAAAAGGCCGGAACACGTGGAAATTGATCGATCACACAAAGGAAAAAGCTGTCGCGTTTAATCCGTTCATTTTTTTCATGCATTTACATCGGATAAAAAGATCAAAACTTATTTCGCAGCCGCCCCGTGTTCTGTAACATCGAGCGAGTCACACGGTGAAGGTTTTCAATTGAATTTCATAAAAGCGAATTGCTTATTTAAGACAACAATCATTTGCATATTGTACAAAAAGTTGTTCGCGAAATTTTCTTTGAATATAAAAAAAGTACAACGGTATGATCGAAGTCGAACTAAAACTTCTAAAACTACTGGATACCGTGATCATGAATCGTATCTTGTTGAGAAGTTTTTTAGCTGGCAACGAGAGTTTTACAATTCCTCCAAAACAAAATATGAAACAAATATTTTTCTCCGGGAAAAGGGGACACGTAATTATCCTTGATATCGATTTTTATGGAAGCGTACTTCGGAGGAATTTATTAGCCAACTTCGTCGATCGATATAACAAGCTGGGATAGAATTTCGCTTTTCCTGTTCACTCCGTCAATGTGCACAGTGTCTCCGAAATCATCGACAAGAAAAATCATTTAATTTATTATATAATATTAAAGCGAAAGTAAATAACGAAAACGAGATATTGCACGATTCAATATCGCTCAACTCGAGAGTGTTTACTGGATATTTGTTCACAGCACGGATCTATTCAAGGACATATATCAACTAGAACAATGATGAGCAACATGCGGTCCGCGAACCGCATTTGGCCCAGTAGCATACTGACTGCGGCCCGCCGGAACCCGGTACGGCGCACAGTGGGCAATTTGGACGAAATCGGATTCAAAATCAAGGAACTTTCGATAGGAATGCGGTAGAGCGATGAAATTTTTTTTAAATGAAAGCTGCAGCTTTGTAGAATATGGGAAAAGTAGAGAGACTGTGGTCCGAACGTTTTTTAACCTCGAGAAAATTCGTTAAACGCGCACAAATTCAAGAAAATGTTAGTTTTTTCAATACCACGCCCGGAAAAAATTTTTTCTAACATGCTATACATCATTTCCCATAGATTTTTTCACGCTGATTTCAAATCTGGTCTCAAAATTTGTCTACGACCTCAGGATTTTGCAAAAAATAGATTTTTGTGACGAAAAACTAATGAAGTCATTTTTTCGTGAAAATGATTTTATAACACTCTACTTTGAAGGTATATTGTATTTTCATATATAAAATTCAATAAAAGTAATAATAATGACGCATTTGAACGTTTTGAGTTACTTACGGAACATGAAGCGCTTCACATCTCGTCACCACTTGACGTATCGCTGTTATTGCTACTGGCACTTTCTGCAAACTGTCTGTGGTTGTAATGTAGTATAAATTAGATATCTATTGTCCATAATTATATTTTCGAAAATCCGACAATATTTGCAGAAGCTTTGGAGATCGACGTGCAATTTATAAAAAATATTGCTACAATATTATCAGTCTTCAAATGCAAGCAACCCTTAAAAATAAAAGAGCTCGAAGAATTCTGTTGGGAGACATATTGTTTTCATTATACATTATTTCCGTGGGCTCGAATGAGTCCTACCTTGCATAAGTTATTAAAGCATGGTTGCGAAATAGCAAAACAGTTTCTATTGCCAATAGCTTATTATTCAGAAGATGCAAATGAATCGTGGCATAAACTGTACAGAAAAAACGTGATACTTCACTCACGACAAAATAGTCGAAAAAATAGAATCTTAGATGTTTTTAATCGCGCAATGCACTTAACCGACCCGAAAAGGGTCTAGGGGGATAAGACAGGTCTAGCGCCCCCGGCGGGAATTTTATTGGTATTGTGTGGAAAACCATCATTTTAGGTTGAAAAACAATCCCCTAAAATTTTAAGTCGCTAACCCTTCATTTAAGGGTGATATGAGGGTAAACACCCTCAACTTTAACATTTTTTTTCTCGGTTGTTAATTAAGATATTGAGATGAAATAAAATCGAAAATATTCGAACTTACTTCCTTCATATCATATATTTTTTTCATAATTGTAATTAAATTATTAAGACTAGAAAAAAATTATTTAATTTTTAATTTTTTTTTAGGCGTGGGGGTAGCAAGCAACCCTTCGAGTGACCACTTCCAAAAAATTCAAGAACAATGTTCTGTTACCTATCTAATACGTACAAAAGTTTCAAGATCGTCGGATTGGTGGAACATAGTTAAATATTGAAAAACAAATGAAATTACGGTATTATAAAGTAGGGATAGTACTATTGGTGGTACATTTGATTAATGATAATATGTATTTATTATTGATTCTAAGATACTCTGGCTACGATTCTCAGCGTGGCACTCTTAAAGCTCGTACAGACCTGAACATTTCGACGAACATTGCGCCGAACATCGCGCCGAACAGCGTCCGAAACGCAAAATCGCGTCGAAATGAATGTCGAGGCCTTACATGTTGGTTTTGGGAAGCAAGGTATTTACTTATTTAGAAAGAATAAAAAAAAACACAGATATGATCATGAACGATATTTGATCGATGTTTCCTCTACTAAGGCTAGGCTTTTACTGAACGACTTCGGCAGCTCGTCGATACGTTGGAGAAAAATAAAACATCTGAATGGGACACGTCGGCGGACCAAAAAGAAGCGCGGCTCTGTCTTTGATTCGATACCTAAAGACACCGCGAGATACAATGTAACGAGATACATATACAACAGTTAATGGAACCGTATTATAGATATAATTTCTGTACAAATATCTATACTCCCACTCAGAAATTAATCTTTAAATACTTATAGAGAGAACATCGTTCATTTCCCTTTTATTATTATTATTCTTGGGCAATATACAAATGGTTCAACATTCGTTGCAATGGATTGAGGAAAACCCAAAAAAAAACTCAATCAAACCATTATTATCGTTTAACAATTTCTTATCAGTCGGGCTCCTCCAGTCCGATCTGCTTGCGCATATAATTGAACTTCACTGTTGGTATTGGTTTTGTGAAAATATCCCCTAGTTGTTCACCTGTAGGTATATATTTTAGTATTATTTCCTTTTGTTCAATCTTTTCTCGTGAAAAATGATACTTAACGTCGATGTGTTTCGATCGCTTATGATCTGTTGGATTATTTCCTATTGCTATACAACCGTTATTGTCCTCGAAAATAGTAATTGGTTCCTTTATGTCTATTTTTATACTCGACAACAAAGATTTTATCCAACTAGCTTCTTTAATCCCTTCATATAACGCCATATACTCAGCTTCAGTTGAGGAAGTTGCAACTGAGTTTTGTTTCCTTGTATTCCAACAGATCGTATTCGTTTCAAACATTTTAAAAATATATCCAGTCGTACTGTTATGCGAGACTACCGGACTTACCTATTCTCTATAGATAAGTCAGACAAATAGATGAGTCAGAACTCACGGGCTTTCTCATCTACTAGACTAAGGCAAAATTACTCACCGGTACAGAGATTTCATGTTAAAGTCCAACCCTGCGAAAACTCCGACCTCCACGTCATTCCCTATCTCTAAGGGCTAGTGTCATCCATCCCCACCAAACTTCCATAGTTGTACTCTTATATAAGGCCCTGCGAAAGGGCGCGGACAGAGACAGACAGAGAAGAAGCTACAAGTAGCCCGTCAGTCGACTCGTTTGTTACAAAGTTATTCGTCGTGTACAAAATCGCTTGTATTCTTGCTTGGCGACCTATTCCCAAATAAACCTAAGTTGTGCTGGAAGAGTTTGGAGTTTATTCGAGGATACTCTTCATCTACCCCTTCCTGCGGCATAACAGAGGACTAATTTTTGGTGGCAGCGGTGGGATAGGCCGCAATTCAGCAAGAAGACCGAGGTCAACAAGGCGACAAGACGAAATCTGGAAGGATATAAGACGATTATGAAAATTCTATTCGGGTAAGTGAATGCCTTTTCACACATATTGGAACCCGAAATCAGAAATTCACACCGAAAGTGATAGCAGCGAGTCGTTACATAGTTTTATTCATAAAACTCTCGAGAAAATGAGTCGACCCGCGAGCCCTGTTAGAAGCAGCCTTGAACAACAAATGGCTGAACTACTGAGAAAATGTCTTAAATTAATGACTCTCTGCGAAGAGCAACGGAAAGAAATCGACGAACTACGACATGGGGAAACTTCAGTACCACTAGAACCTGTAAACGTTAGAATCAGAGATGATGAAAGTGACAGCTCCTTTCGGTCAACGGACGAACAACGCGTTTTGCTCGGGAGAACGAAAGAATCAAGACAGGTTTATACAGTCAACAAACCCACGGGATCTGACCGAGGAATTACAAATCGAGGAAACCTTACAATCGCTCTCCGAATGGGACAAAGCAGGTCAAGTCGAGTATTCCTCCTAGACACAGGAGCGAGAATAAATTTAATAAAAGCAGCAGCAGCAGTTGTTTTACCTACACGAGCGCGAATCAATCGTTTTTATGGAATTGATGATAGAGAAGTCGTCTCAACCAGAGAAGCTAAACTTACAGTAGGAAATCGTGAACATATTTTAGCAATAGTACCTGACTCCTTTCCGATAGAAGAAGATGGATTGCTAGGGATGCCCTTTTTAGAACGGGAAGAAGCAAAAATTGATACCAAAAACAGGATAATAGAATTAACGGGTACTATGCACAGGGTTTTACATTTACAAATACCAGAGGAAAGAATCAAAGCGCTAGATTCCAACACAAGGGTTGAGCATTTAACCGATCCAAAGGCTATTGATTTAGTGAGACGAGTCTCAAGAGAATTTGCAGATATATTTTTTCTCCCAGGCGACGCGCTGCCCATGACTAATTTAACCGAACATGCGATACCTGTTACCGATGAGCTTCCAGTGCATACCAAACAATTTCGTTATCCCCCAGGGCATCTCGATGTAATAAATGAACAAGTTACCGACATGTTAGACAAAGGAATCATTCGTAATTCAACTTCTCCTTACAACTCGCCACTTTGGGTGGTTCCAAAAAAACAAGACGCCAGTGAAAAGAAGAAATGGCGTGTTGTAGTAGATTTCAGAGCGCTTAACGAGAAAACTAAGCATGATGCATACCCTCTACCCAATATAGAGGAGATCCTGGATCAGCTTGGGCGAGCCCGCTGGTTCTGTGCATTTGACTTAGCGAGCGGTTTTCATCAAATTGGAATGAAAGAACAGGATAAGGCGAAAACAGCGTTCTCTACACCGTCTGGACATTTCGAGTACAATCGCATGCCGTTTGGTTTGAAAAATGCTCCAGCAACGTTCCAGAGAATGATGGACCGGGCACTGAGGGGTCTGATCGGAAACATCTGTTTCGTCTACCTAGATGATGTTATCGTCTTTGCGGAGAATCTGGAAGAATTGGAGAAACGCCTGAGGACGTTATTCCAACGCTTTCGAGATAGCGAATTGAAACTGCAACCGGATAAGTGTGAGTATCTGAAACCAGAACTCCAATATTTAGGACATCTTATTACAAAGGATGGTGTCAAGCCTAACCCTGAAAAAATTCGAGCTGTGGCCGAATTTCCAACCCCTAAGGATAAAAAGAATATCAAGCAGTTCCTAGGACTGGCAGGATATTACCGGAGATTTATCCCAAATTTCTCGCAGTTAGCTAAACCAATGAATACGCTCCTGAGAAAGGACAGGAAGTTCGAGTGGAAGCAACAACAAGAGGAATCTTTTCAACATCTGAAGACAGAACTTTGCGGAGATCGTGTACTCATGTACCCAGATTTTAAAAGACAATTCATTTTGTCTACTGATGCCTCCGGTGAAGCTTTAGGAGCGGTACTGGCACAAAAAGATGAGAGCGGAAAAGAAAAACCAATCAGCTTTGCAAGTCGGACCCTAAACGAAGCTGAGCAAAAATATTCAACCACGGATCGCGAAATGCTTGCCATGGTTTGGAGTGTAAAGCACTTCCGCCCCTACTCATATGGTCGAAAGTTCGTTATAATTACTGATCATCAGCCACTGAAATGGCTAAATAACATGAAAGACCCAACTGCCATGCAGACGCGATGGAGGATCATTTTAGAAGAGTATGATTACGAGATTCAATACAAAAAGGGATGTTTGAATTCTAACGCTGATGCACTTAGTAGAAATCCGGTAATTAATCAAACTTATCGTCTCCTACACGAACGTTTTAACCGCGATATTAATGAAAAATGGCGTATGTTATACAGTATAGGCATAACTTTACCTAATAGAAGTAAACATGTAAAACGTTTTAGCCAAACGATTTAGCCAATGTATTATTCGGAACCCTTAGTCAAAAGGACGCCGAATATTACGATTCGGAACTTGATAAACTTTATACAGATAGTAAAAGTTTAGCCGTACACCTAGATAAAGAAACAACCATTGTAAAAGGCATTGTTAAAGACTTTTCCAATTATCGTGATAGAATTCAATCATTCATAAATGTAACCACTGAAGCAATCTATCAGGTTATAGATAAGATAGAACAGCGACAAATTCAACTCAGTACAGCAACTTTATTATCTGAACTTGTAACTGAATACGGGGAATTAACGCACAAACTCAGAAGTTTAATCAACAATGGAATCCAAGGAAAATTGGACCCCACATTGCTAAATTCAGTAGACTTAGTAACAATTCTAAAAAGCATTGAATCCAAATTTGGACCTGAAAGGATGCTATTTCCTGCCACGAAAGAATCAGCCTTCCTATATCAACGAGTCATCGAAGTTAATATTTTTGTCTTACATGATACACAACTTTGCTTTGAAATGAAAATTCCAATTCTTAAACCAGAACAATATAACCTTTATCAACTAGTACCAGTCCCCCTTATTCGGGACAAACTAATGTATGTAGTTAGCATAACTGTTCGATATATACTACTAGACAGCACAACTAAATACTACAGCCCTGTCGAGTCTATGGATATTCACAAATGTAAAATCTTCGAGAAAATCCGAATTTGTGAAAGAACGACTCCAGTTCTCACTTCATCATTTCAAGACCAATGTATAGCGCAAGCAATTCATATATTCCCAGAAAGTAGGAAATGTCAAATATCCATCATCAAAATTCTAAATCCCATCTGGATACAACTTTACTCTAAACGTGTAAAGAAGAAGAAGATATTTTAATTCATCACATATCTTTAGGTATAACCGAAACCATCTGGACCACACTTAAAATTATCACCGTTAGTTTAATCCTACTAGCTCTATTATATGTATTATGCAAATTAAAAGTCTGGAAACTCATAAGTTTATGCTTCAAACCTTGCAATCAGTATGTAAACTGTTTCAATACAGGAGGTACCCACGTTTATAACGAAAATGTAACGACACCGTCACCTCAGTATTCTGTCAGGTTCACATCAAAACCTCAAAATGACCAAGCATTCACTGTCGAGGAACTTAGCGACGAACCCGTACCAATTTATGTAAAACCGTCAAAGCGTAAAACCGTACTCAAACCAATCTTGTAAAAAGAACATACCTTACCAAGGTATATTCTTTTAAAATAAGGAAGGGGATGTTATGCGAGACTACCGGACTTACCTATTCTCTATAGATAAGTCAGACAAATAGATGAGTCAGAACTCACGGGCTTTCTCATCTACTAGACTAAGGTAAAATTACTCACCGGTACAGAGATTTCATGTTAAAGTCCAAACCTGCGAAAACTCCGACCTCCACGTCATTCCCTATCTCTAAGGGCTAGTGTCATCCATCCCCACCAAACTTCCATAGTTGTACTCTTATATAAGGCCCTGCGAAAGGGCGCGGACAGAGACTGACAGAGAAGAAGCTACAAGTAGCCCGTCAGTCGACTCGTTTGTTACAAAGTTATTCGTCGTGTACAAAATCGCTTGTATTCTTGCTTGGCGACCTATTCCCAAATAAACCTAAGTTGTGCTGGAAGAGTTTGGAGTTTATTCGAGGATACTCTTCATCTACCCCTTCCTGCGGCATAACAGTACTCTTCCTGTCGATTTCATTACCTGCCCAATCAGAGTCTACATAACCAGTCAATATAGTTTTGAAATCATTTCTTTTACAAATTAAACGGTATCTTAACGATCCTTTCACATATCTTAAGACCCTTTTTAGATTCTGCCAGAGTTCCTTATTATTTTTATTTTGATATCTGCTGAGCAAGTTCACAGCGAAACATAAATCAGGTCGGGTGCATAGCATAGCATACATTAAGCAGCCAATAAGGTTCCTACATGGTACATCAAAATATTCATCCGAATCTAAGGCTGTGTAGTCTAATTTTGCAGGCAATGGAGTACTTACACTATTACACTCACTCATTTTGTACTTTTGCAAAACATTCTGTAAATAGACGCTTTGATCTAGAGTGATTATATCGTCTTTTCTTTCAACGTTTATTCCTAGGAATAATCTCATTTCGTTCATATCTGTCATTGAAAACTTTCTTTTTAAATAATCTTTAAAGTTTTTTAATGTGCTTCTATCGTATGTAACTATTAAGAGATCGTCAACGTACAAAATGACATATATATTTTTACAAATATGATTCCTATCGAGGAAATATAAACAGCGATCTACAGAAGAGTTTTGAAAGCCATGGTTTTTGAGAGTGACTTCAAAAAGTTGAAACCAGCATCTGGCCGATTGTTTTAAGCCATATAATGCTTTATTCAACCTGCATACTTGATTTTCTTGCGCTTGAATACCTTCTGGTACACGCATATAAATCTCCTCTTTCAGTAGACCATTCAAAAAGGCTGTCTTAACGTCCATTTGGTGAATTAATAAATTATACTGATTTGCAAAGGCCAAAAGCATTCGAAAAGTTGCAATGCGAGCTACAGGCGCAAAGGTCTCATTATAGTCTAATAAATATTGTTGACTAAAACCTCTTGCAACCAATCTCGCTTTAAATTTGCATGGATTTCCGTTTTCATCCATTTTAATGCTAAAAGCCCATTTGCAATCAACTATATTTTTATTATTTGGACGGGGAACTAGGTTCCACGTATTGTTATATATTAGGGAGTCGATTTTATCTTTTATCGCTTTCTCCCACTGAATCTTATCATCACGGTCTTTTATCTCACTATACGCTTTGGGAACTTCACAATTTGTTGCGAGTGCATAAGCATGATAATCATGCTCCTCATTATAATTTATATGAGGTTTGACTTTAATTCTTGCACTTCTTCGCGAACCACTTTCATTAGAGTCAATTTGAGCATTAGTGTTTTCGATATTCCTTTTATCAGACACTATTGTTTCGCTCCTTTGACTTTTGCTGATTTCTTTTTCTTCATCAGCTTCTTGTGATTTTATTGCTACGATACTTTCTTCTTCAAAGTTATTTGTGTGTACAAAAGGTCTTGAATTTTTAAAATTAATCTCATCAAAAATGACATCACGGGCTATCATGAATTTTCCTGTATTCGCGTTTAATATTTTATACCCGTTTTTCTCATAGCCTATAAATATCCCTTTAAACGATTTCTTATCAAATTTACTTTCTCTATTTTTGTCGTGCACGTAGACGGTGCTACCAAAAATTCTTAAACGATTTAATTTTGGTTTCCTATTATGCCATAGTTCAAAAGGAGTTTTATTCTCCGCGATGGCTTTACTTGGAGAAATATTAATTAAGTGGGCTGCTGTTAATATTGCCTCTCCCCATAGCTCTTTGTATAAAACAGCACCATGAATCATGGCGCGAGCTTTTTCTAATAGAGTTCTGTTCATTCGTTCTGCTATGGGATTTTGCTGAGGCGTATACGGAACTGTCAATTGATATTGAATACCCTTTTGCACACAAAAAGCTTTGAATTCATTTGATAAGTATTCTGTCCCATTATCGCAATTCAAATTTGCGATTTGTAAACTGAAGTGTGATTCAGATTTGGCTACAAAGTCTTGAAAAACTTTGAACACTTCAGATTTAAACGCGATGAGATAAACGACCGTGTAATGTGTAAATTCGTCAATGAATGTAACAAAATAACTTTTTTCGTCGATTGTTTTTGGTTTAATTGGTCCACATACATCAGAGTGGACAGTAAACAGAGGTCTAGTTATGTGACTCCTGTCCCTTCCTTTTGAGAAAGGCAGACGCGCTTGTTTTCCGTACACACAAGCTTCACATAAATCCTGTGTAGGATTAATTCTGTCTATTAATTTCTTACCAACGATTAAATCATTCTGTTTCATTTTAACGAATTTAGAACTCTCAATATGACCCAAACGTTCATGCCACAATTTGTATGTGTTTGGTACTACGATATTACAGTAAAGATTCGAGTTTTGTCACTTTTTCGGTTCTTCAGGGTGACAAATCCGGGGAACGTCGGACGTTTCTCGCCGGCGTCCCAGGTGGTGACGGCGAAACTCGAAAACCGTCGCGGCCACAACATTGTCGCGTATATCGGTGTGAGGCTAGAAGACCACTACTAATCCAATTACAAAACTTCTTTATTTTTCATTATTTTTTTATGAAACTTTTACCAACATATTCGTGGCATTTTTCCGATTAAAATGACACCAAATATGATATAATTCCGATGATATTTACCTGTATAATGAACGATGAAAGTTACTTCCCATAACAATTACATTAACGAAAAATTAGTGTAAATGTGATCCGAATTATAACGCGTTTGGTATCATTTTAATTAGAATAATGCCACGAATACATTGGTGAAAGTCTCATAAAAAAATAATTAATACTAAAGAAGTTACATTTTTCATTTAAAGGCCTGCGCTCACGCGAGCTTTGATCTTTTCCGAACGCTTCGACTCGTCGCGTCTCTTTCTTCCTCATACGCTGTCCTTCTCTGTGTTCGAAACTTTTAATGCTTGTTACACAAGTAAATATCATCGGAATTATATCATATTTGGTTCCATTTTAATCAGAAAAATGCCACGAATATGTTGGTAAAAGTTTCATAAAAAAATAATGAAAAATAAAGAAGTTTTGTAATTGGATTAGTAGTGGTCTTCTAGCCTCACACCGATATACGCGACAATGTTGTGGCCGCGTCGCGCCGGTTCTCGAGTGGTGTGAGGTGTCCGGGTGACAATAGCTGGGAACGTCGGGAGTGACAAAACTCGAATCTTCACTGTATTTGCATATGTTTTATCACACATAGTTTTATCAATAGTAAATGTTACACATATTAAATTTTGTACTGACTTACCAGTGAGTATGGTCTTACCACCTTTCGTTACTGTAACTTTGCCAGTTTCGCTAAAAATGACTCTCATTCCGGCTTCCTGGATTCGGCGAACGGAAAGTAGGTTGTTTGGGACATCGGGTACGTATAATACATTCTCCAGAACTCCGGTAACTCCTAGATTTGTCGTTATTTTAATCGAACCAATCTTCGTTGCCGTGATAACTTCTCCTTTCTTTGCAATTGACACATGAATGGGCTTCTTCAATGTTGATAAAGTCACGAAAAAATCCATTTCATTAACCAAGTGATCTGTAGCACCTGAGTCCAATATAAAATCTATTTCAGCAGAATCATTTGATCTTTTATTATTTTTTATTTGAACTCCTGTCATAAACGCGAAGCTTTCACGCTCTCCTTGCACTTGAACGGTTTGAATTGTTCGCGGCCGCTCTTCAGCCGTAGAATTCCTTTTGTAATAGTAGCAGTCTTTCTTTTCGTGGTTTCTTCTGCCACAATAATCACATTTTTTATAATAGTTTTTGTTAAATCCTTTATTTTTAAAAGAACGACGTTGATGATTATTTTCATTTCTTTTAAAACTTGTCTTAAATTTTTTATCTCTCTTTATCCTCTCATTATCCCTTTTTGTTTCTATATGCAATACTTTTGCACTTGTTTCACTTTTCTCGTTTCGTAGTTTCACTTCATAATCTAGCAATTTAATTTTCACAAATGCGAGGCTTAGATTTTCGTCTGATTGGGTTTGGATTGCGGTGACGAGTGGATCGTATGAATTTGGTAACGTTAATAACAATCTGGCTACTTTACTCATCTCGGACAGTGTTTCTCCCGCAGAGTGTAGTTCCACTATCATTTCGTCGAAAAGTATGAAATGTTTTGAAAGTGGTATATCTTCCTTAAATTTAAAACACAATAACTTCTTCTCGACAGCAAGTTGAGTTGCGAGGCTTTTTCTTTGGTATATCGCATCCAATTTGTTAATTATATCCCTAGCCGTATCTGTCTCCGTTGCGAAACATAACATTGAATCTGTTAAGTATTCAATAATTATTCCCGTAGCAATTCTCTCGCATCGCATCCAATCTTTTCCCGGGGTTTCTGGGCGATCCAAGTCCAAAACTTTCAGTGCATCCTCTTCTGCTATTAATGCCCGAATTCTGTGTTTCCAGACGCTATACTTTTCCCCATCGAAGGGGTTGATGTTTCGCTTTGTCTTCTTCGTGTCTGCACTCATTTTCACAGTATCACACGTCTCTTTCCCGTTCACTTTAAAACTTAAAATAACTTTAAAATTAGTTCAAATTAGTTTAAAGTAACTTTAAAATTACTTTAACTATGTGCCTGGGCCCATAACCTGTTGGTTTTGGGAAGCAAGGTATTTACTTATTTAGAAAGAATAAAAAAAAACACAGATATGATCATGAACGATATTTGATCGATGTTTCCTCTACTAAGGCTAGGCTTTTACTGAACGACTTCGGCAGCTCGTCGATACGTTGGAGAAAAATAAAACATCTGAATGGGACACGTCGGCGGACCAAAAAGAAGCGCGGCTCTGTCTTTGATTCGATACCTAAAGACACCGCGAGATACAATGTAACGAGATACATATACAACAGTTAATGGAACCGTATTATAGATATAATTTCTGTACAAATATCTATATTACACTCATTCGGTTTCTCTGCGACTTCCACTTAAAAGTCCCCAACACTCGCTCGGTCTTGAACCCAAAATCACAAACACCCGCTGCATCGCGCTCGACTGTGAAACAAGCATTAATTATATTTTTATTTAAACTTAGAAGTGGCAGTTCTAAAGTAATTATTAAAAATATATTCGGTCTGCAACATGAACAACAAGTGTCAGGATATTTCCATCAAATAATTAACGCATTTGAAAAGGATGTTTTGGGAAATCACTTCGGAATAAATGCAAAATCCAGAGCCGATCTCATTTTAAATGAAACAGCGTACGCACCAAGGAAACTTTTTGAAATAAAAGATTCTGAATTAGTAGTCATTTTTGATGGAACATATGTTAGACACGAGAAAAGTAAAAATAATGTATATCGAAGGAAATCATATTCTGGACAGAAGAAAACATCATTATGTAAACCGTTTACAATTTGCACAACAAATGGATATATTATTGACACGGCAGGACCATTTAATGGTACCATGAATGATGCGTCAATCATGAAAATCTTATTAGTAGATCCTAACGGAATAAGTTCACTTTTACAACCCAATGATTTTTGCGTTGTGGACCGTGGTTTTCGAGATGTTGTCGAGCATATGAAAAATAGAGGATATAATGTTTTAATGCCAGCTTGTAAAGGAAATCGAGCACAATTGATAACAGCAAAAGCAAATTCATCACGCTTCGTAACAAAATTAAGATGGATTGTTGAAGCTGTCCATGGCGATATTGCACAGAACTATCGTTTATTACACCACAAAATAGACAATAAACTTCTACCATGTCTTAAATCATTGTGTCGAATAGCAAACTTTCTACACAATGAATTTGGTAAAAGATTAGATACAGATCCAGAAATAGATTTAATTATTGATTATATGAAGAATCAACGGATAAAAACAAACGCTTCAGGAACTAGTAGAAGGAAAAAAATTAAATCGCCGTAGAAAACCATTTACACGAATGACTGCCAACGTTGTAATGGATTTTCCAGAAATGACTGAGAAAGATTTGAAAATCTTATTCACAGGTAACATACTTTCTTGCATATGTATAACATTATCACATATAAAACTATATGCTACTTATGTAATATTATGTACAGGTACCTCAATTAACCCAGGCGGTATGCTATCTAGCGGAGTTAATGAGGAATGATGATATTTTAAATATGGAATATTTAAAGGAAACTAAAAATATTATAAGGGTGAAAGTTCATTCGAGGCATATTAATCGCAAAAGTTATCAATGCTACATTGAATTAGACTGTGCTAATGGCAACAGAACAGTAGGTTGCTGCTCCCATGTCGCTACCATTATTTACTATTTATCTCATGGGCGATTTAAATCCAAAATTGTAAAACCAGCGGAGATATTAACCAATATATTTGATACGACACATACTGTACCAGTAATTGAGGAAAATAGTGACGAAGATTGAATAAATCTATATTATGATTCCTAAACTTTTCTTTTACACCTACATAATGTCTATTTATATTGCAAATTCGGGAAGACAGGAATAGAATATAATACGATGCGAATAATTGATCAAGGAGGGACATAATCTCCTGATAAGAATTATTAATTAATAATTAGTCGTAAGAAACAGTGCACTACACATTATACTATTATAATGGCGTAATTTCATTTGTTTTTCAATATTTAACTATGTTCCACCAATCCGACGATCTTGAAACTTTTGTACGTATTAGATAGGTAACAGAACATTGTTCTTGAATTTTTTGGAAGTGGTCACTCGAAGGGTTGCTTGCCACCCCCACGCCTAAAAAAAAATTAAAAATTAAATAATTTTTTTCTAGTCTTAATAATTTAATTACAATTATGAAAAAAATATATGATATGAAGGAAGTAAGTTCGAATATTTTCGATTTTATTTCATCTCAATATCTTAATTAACAACCGAGAAAAAAAATGTTAAAGTTGAGGGTGTTTACCCTCATATCACCCTTAAATGAAGGGTTAGCGACTTAAAATTTTAGGGGATTGTTTTTCAACCTAAAATGATGGTTTTCCACACAATACCAATAAAATTCCCGCCGGGGCCGCTAGACCTGTCTTATCCCCCTAGACCCTTTCTATCATATTACTAAAAGATCGATTAAAGTTTTACCGAAGAAAGAAAATAGCAGCAGAATGTAGAAACTTCGTCGAAGAAAATGCGTAAGTTAAAAAGATTAAATACTTACCTTACTTCCTCTGTACATGAAAATATAATTATGGACAATAGATATCTAATTTATACTACATTACAACCACAGACAGTTTGCAGAAAGTGCCAGTAGCAATAACAGCGATACGTCAAGTGGTGACGAGATGTGAAGCGCTTCATGTTCCGTAAGTAACTCAAAACGTTCAAATGCGTCATTATTATTACTTTTATTGAATTTTATATATGAAAATACAATATACCTTCAAAGTAGAGTGTTATAAAATCATTTTCACGAAAAAATGACTTCATTAGTTTTTCGTCACAAAAATCTATTTTTTGCAAAATCCTGAGGTCGTAGACAAATTTTGAGACCAGATTTGAAATCAGCGTGAAAAAATCTATGGGAAATGATGTATAGCATGTTAGAAAAAATTTTTTCCGGGCGTGGTATTGAAAAAACTAACATTTTCTTGAATTTGTGCGCGTTTAACGAATTTTCTCGAGGTTAAAAAACGTTCGGACCACAGTCTCTCTACTTTTCCCATATTCTACTAAGTTTCAACTTTCATTTAAAAAAAATTTCATCGCTCTACCGCATTCCTATCGAAAGTTCCTTGACCTTGAATCCGATTTCGTCCAAATTGCCCACTGTGCGCCGAACGTAGAAAATGGCCTCTAGAGCTTACCTGACATTTACTGTGTTCGGCGTGGATCATAAAATAGTATCTCCTGGCCGATATATGTCCTTGGCTAGACCCGTGTTTTGGACATATATCGCGTAAACACTGGATTACCTTGCATCAAGAAAACATTCGGTCTTCAAGGAAAATAAGTATATAAGTAAATAAATAATATTTTCCTTCATCGGGAAAATGTTTGGTCTCCGAGAGAAATATAAATATTTCCTTGCACCGAGGAAACACGTTTGTCCTCCAAGAAAAAATGAATTCGTCAGAAATCAATCCGATTTCCATCAGAAACTCGATACATTGAATTTTTAACGACCGAAAAGTACAGTAAATTATCGTTGTAGGTCACTACCGCCGTTCTTTTCACTGACACTCATACGGAGCGGTGATTGTCACCGAGCGTCCCATTTGAAATACACAGGGCACGCTGGAAACCGAGTCATCGCGTGTTAAAGCCATAAGAAACCTATGGCGTACCAAAATGACTGGCATTCAAACGGAGAGAATATCCGTCTCCGATATAATGTTGCACGAAGAAGCGGACAGCGAAACTCGAGAACCGTCGTCGCCGAGGAGTGGGTAACTCATTGTCGGCTATATCGGTGTGAGATCAGAAGACCACTCCTAATCCAATTACAAAACTTTTTTATTTTTCGTTATCTTTTTATGAAACTTTTACCAACATATTCGTGGCACTTTTCTGATTAAAATGAAACCAAATATGATATAATTCCGATGATATTTACTTGTGTAACATGTTGTGTGCGCGTTTTCTATTACTTGCTATAGTTAAACTCGCACTTCTATACTTCTGTGAGTGGACTGTATTAAATGATGATGAACCGGAGGGTCAAGTGTATATTATAGTTTATTACAAGAAACTAGAATCGAACCGACAAGATATTTACAAGAGTAACCTTTGCTTAGTGCCAATGTTTCACTAGTTCTGAATCAAGAAAAATGCTATCGTCCCGCCGCTCCGGCTTAGTATTTATGCCATACGACCCTGTGCTACATGCTAATAAAAAACTAAATCCTCGGCCGGCAACGGTTCCTCGGACACTATTGATTGTAACCGAAATTTCGCTACGCGACATAACAAGCGATAAAAGTTTCGAACACAGAGAAGGACAGCGTATGGGAAGGAAAGAGCCGCGAAGAGTCGCCGCCGCCGGCACAAATCAAAGCTCGCGTGAGCGCAGGCCTTTAAATGAAAAATTTAACTTCTTTATTATTAATTATCTTTTATGAGACTTTCACCAATACATTTGTGGCATTATTCTGATTAAAATGATATCAAACGCGATATAATTCGGATCACATTTACACTAATTTTCCGTTAATATAATTGTTATGGGAAGTAACTTCCATCGTTCATTACACACGTAAATATCGTCGGAATTATATCATATTTGGTTCCATTTTAATCAGAAAAATGCCACGAATATGTTGGTAAAAGTTTCATAAAAAAATAACGAAAAATAAAGATGTTTTGTAATTGGATTAGGAGTGGTCTTCTGGTCTCACACCGATATAGCCGACAATGTTATGGCCGCGACGGCTCTCGCGATTCGGCCACTCACCGCGGTGGTGTGAGGTGTTCCACTGGCTTGGAAACGTGAGATTGGCACTGACGTACAACGATAATTTACTGTAATTTTCTACTTCATTGTGGTTCTCTTGAAATTTTCCGTCCTGAGCCGCCGCGGGTAAAGTGAAAATAACGGAATCGATACCCGGGCCCTCAGTTAGAAGTTGTTCGATTTTACGGGGAACCAGGGATCACAATGCAGTTAATTCGCATTCCTGACTCGATCAGCTGGAAGCCAGTGCCACGCTGCCGCGCCGGTAAGATATTGAATTGAATATAAAATTCTTCTGGGAAATCGTGGAGTCCCCATGTCTCAATGGAACCATCGAATTAAGGCGCAATATGTCCTAACAAAAGTTCGAAAGGAATGCAAGACCTGCCGTGAGCTTTCACTCAAAGAGTCCCATCAGTTATTTAGAGAATCGTTTTGGGACATTGTGCAGTGCTTACTCGATTTATGTCCACAAAACGGGTCTACCCAGGGACATATATCGGTTAGAGCAGCGATGAGCAACATGCGGCCCGCGGGCCGCATTTGGCCTAGTAGCATACTGACTGCGTCCCGCCGGAACCCGGTACGGCGCGCTGCGACGCTGCACAGTGGTCCGGATCGCAGAATTTAGTGACATTTGTGTATAACTTTTGAACCGTTTGAGATATTTAAATGGGGTTTGAACTAAAAAATATTGTAAAATAATCTCTTTCTAATCATACATGTTAGAAAATATTTTTTGTTTAATTTGTTAATTAATTATTTTTATAAACTTTTATTTAGTTGTTGAATCAGTTGCTTTCCTTATTAAAACCATTGTATAATAGTTCGAAATTCAAATCTTATAATTTTTTATATATAATGTAATTATGTTATTAAAATTTTTGATAAAATGTACAGGTATACAAGTTATTAAGTACGGTATTTAACGTCACAAATATATATTGCGAGCAAAAGTAATATTAATATTTTTTTAATTGATAAAATAAGAAGTATACTAATTAATCTTACCATTTTGTTGTTGAAGAAGTAGGTGGCTTTTGTTTTCTTTATTTTTTTAATAATTCTTTAGCCTCTGGACTGAATTGCTTGATTTTCTTCTTGTAAGATCTTATTCTCGTTGCCGAAATATGTGGGTCCGATGTTAATAACAATTTGTACAGTGTATCTTCATTTGTAGCGATTCTAGAAATTTTGCGAGTATTTTTGGTCCTATTTTTTTTTAAATCTTTGTGTCTTGTTTCTTGAGCCTCTTCAGATAATTGGCCAATCGGAAGTAATGCATGCTGTATTATCTCCTTTCCAGTAGTGATCAATAAAATATTTTGCTGTGCTTTGTGCGTATTGTCCAAATTTATCTGTGTCTATTTCATAAGGCGAGGAAATTGTTTGAAGTATAACGTGAAATTTTTTTCTTAATAATAAATATAAGCATTTCGGATGTTTAGAGTTCGGTTTTCAGTGCTAAGTGTTCTTGGGTTATCTCGCGCATCACAACGGCCAACGCGCGGCGACCACGCGGTCGCACAGTGCGGACAAATCGCCTGTTTTCGGCACTTCTCGTAGTTCGGTTATTAATGCATATATAGAGGAAATTTTTTACAGACAATTAAATTTACCAATATAGTTTATAATTTTAACAAAAAAAAATTTTTTAGAAAAAAAAATTTATTATTAAAAATTAACAAATTTATTTTTAAAAACTAACCAGTTTAGAACAAAATTAATAATAAATGAACCATATGTAAAATTAACAATAATAATCTTAAAGAAATTATAATACTAGTGAATAAAATGAATAAACTCAACAAAATGCTATCCGAGCATGCTGCTGCTGCTTCGCTATCCGAGTCATTCTCAGTACTTTGATTGCGACTCAAAATCATTGACTCTCGTGATCTTGCACATTTCGATCTATCCTTACATTCTTATTACTTTTTCAATAGTTATAAAACATATATTAAAAACAAATTAAAAATACATAAAAATGATTGATATATAATTATTGCAAAATTGTATTATGCATAAAAATGGTTATTATATGATTATTATTAACAATTTCCATCCTAATACGCATGTTTTGCAAAAGAAATGTATTTCATATCGTGATATACACGAATATTGAACTTTCCCGGTAAATTCGCCACTGTAACTGTGGCGAACAAATGGCAAAATTTTTTACAAATGTATACTTATTGTTAATTATTCACAAAAAATGAAATTTAACAATATAACTAATACATTTAAAAAGAAAATAACAAATTTTCCACGATAGATCCTAAAGGAAAGGTATGGACACTTCTTAAAAAGTTTATAAAATTGAGAGTCGCAAAAAGTCGCAGACAAAACTATGAAATTCTTAAACTATAATAAGTAATGTATCCGAATATGCATGAATCTCAGGATATATTTTGCCGTTTTTGTTTTATGTTAATTTGAAGTTTTATATGCAATTAACAAATAAAACCACCGTTGAAAATTTGTACAAAAAAGAAATCCACTTTATTAAATGTATAAAGAATGCATATTCCTTGGTAAGAACTTTCCATTACACAGAATTATTATTGCACTCATTTACAGTTAATATAACAATTTTCGATTTTTGGCACTTTAGAGAGTGCCTCCATGGCCAAATTTTTTTACAAAAATCTAAATTTGGTTACTAATGCATATGCAATGGTAATTAGTCACAAAAAATTAAATTTAACAATAAAATTAATAAGTTGAAAAAAAAGAAAACAATTTTTATGCATAAAAAAATTGTTAAATGATTTTGAAATGAATAATAATATGCATTTCCTGCTAATAAAGAGTTCTGCCAAAGGAAATTTTTGTGCATCGTCAAATAAAAATGTAGTGAGATGTGCCGACTTGTCCGCACTGTGGGTCGCCACGACATTGTCAGCTTTAAACAACTATAAGTTCTAAAGTAGGACGAGGTAGGAAAAGATTGTTGTACGGTTATTTAAAGGAAGTTGTACCGAACATTGTATTCAATTTCGGTCATTTCTTCATTTTCGAGGTCTGTGGACATTTACAAAGCAATACAAATTGATTAGTTTCCAATTTCGAAAAGTCGACTTTTTGGTCAAATGTCACTAAATTCTACGATCCGGACCACTGTGCGCTGTGGCCCGCAGGCCTTCATCCACGATTTGCAATACATTGTTGTTGCTTCTCGGCTATGTTTTCTAGTATTCGACAGTCTTCGCTGAACTGCGCCAGGAAACACATTCTTCGCATAACGGTCGAGTATTTTCATATTTTGCCATGAGCTCGAATTCTGGTAAAAGTAAAATTGAAAATGAACATCGGCAGTTTATCGATAGTTGGACGTACGATTACTTTTTTACTTATATCAATGAAAGTGCTATTTGTTTGATATGCAGTGATAAAATATCTGTGTTGATAAAATATAATATTAAGAGACACTATGATAGTAAACATTCTTTAAATTTTAATAATTTGCAAGAACAATTACGCAAAGACATGGTGGTTCAATTACAAGCAAGTTTAAATTTAAAGCTGCGAAATTCACTTGAGAGTACTGCATCCACCGCAGATAGGGCAGTTCGTGCGAGTTACCTTGTTAGTCAAATTTTGGCAGAAAAGATGAAACGATAGCAGATGCCGCCTTCCCCAATCAAAAGGATATAATTTCCAAAATTAGCTTGTCGCGATTTACAGTCGCAAGGAGAATTGACGAACTATCAGAGATTATTGAGGAAAGTTTGCGGACACATATTTCCAAGTTAGAACGGATTTCTCTAGCTGTGGATGAAAGTTATGACATAAATGATACTGAATGTATTAAATATCCCAATGGAAAAGATTGTTGGAATAAGCACAGATGGAGCTCGAGCCATGTCGAGTATGAATGTTGGTTTGTCGAGATTATTATCGAAAGATATTAAAAATTTAACAGACCGCAAAATATTTATTTCGCATGGTATTTTACACCAAGAAAATTTGGGTGCTAAAGGTTCCAAAAATGTCTAATTTAGTTCCACCTATTATTAAAATTGTAAATTTTATTAGATCTCGAGGACTAAACCATCGTGAGTTTAAAGAATTTTTGAAAGATACGGAAAGCGAATATGGCGATATTCTGTTTAACAGTAAAGTTCGGTGGTTAAGTCGTGATACAATGCTTAAGCGTGTACCAGGGTCTCAAAATAATAAAATCATTAAAGAGACATTAAGAGACCGTAGCGAATATACAGACCGAAATTGGAACTGGCGACGCAACAAAGTATTTAGTGTTGTCTTCGTTGCGGCCCGCGCATAGTATTAGATTTCCACTTTTGGCCCACCGCAGTCCGCGAGTTGCTCATCACTGGGTCAGAGGATACTATTCTTTGATACACTGCCGAACGTAGAAAACGAAGCTTCTTGGCCCGTCACGGGGTGTACCCCGCGGCATTCAGGATAGTTCTGGGACTTTTAAAGGTTAGATATATGGGACATATATCGAGTAAAGACTGCAAATCCCGCGGCAGTGGGTGTTGGAATTCAATGATACCAAAGCGTCTTAGGTATAAGGATTTAGGCGTAAGGGGCGGTTCTCCCAAGGACAGAAGAACTCAGGCGGGGTCATAAAGTCGAGACCGTAGTCTATTAGTCAGTCTGGTAGAAGCAGTTAGCCCGTGCAGGTCGCAACTTTGTAAAGAGCTTTCACTTATGTTATACTATTTACATAAGGATTAAACACAGGATACGCGGAAACATTGTGCCGTTATTTTAAAAAACGCCTTTATAATACTAATAAAGTATATACGGTATAAAGTGTAGTTTGTTGAATAACGTACCATTAAAGAACATTTCCAACAGTGGGGATACTTGTGAGACTATTATCGGCAAGATACTTCGGACAAATATGGAATAAAGACTACAATTGTTCTCCAAAATTCTTTCCGTCACAAAATAACACTCATCGGGAATGAAGTTAATTGGTTATTGGAGGGTTGCGTTAGACTCTTTCGCGGTAGTATCTCTTCATTCATGCCTCCTCGTCGAATCTTCCTCGGGCAATTGAGATAGGGATATCGGGTCGACGACAGAACAGAGAGAGAGGGAGAGAATGTAATTTTGCGCATGCTGGTTTTTCGCGTCGAAGGGGGTTGGTTGTAGCCGGCCGTGTTGGGTGCTAAAGACTGCGTGCAGTCGGAGGAGAGGGGGTAGTATCGGTCGGGCTTTATATAAGGGTAGGTAGACTTCGTGATATCGCCAATAGTTTTGATTGATGCGTGCGGTCCACTGTTCGCGTCGACGTTAGAGAGGGCGAGAGTACGCGGCAGTGAAAAGTAGAAGAACGTAAAAGACAAAGAGGGAAGGTCTCTCAGTTGTCCGGAGTGTCGGTTGCACGTTGCGGTTTCCGTTACACGGTACCGGAAGTGTAAATCTTTTTTGTTGACAACGAAGAGAACAATGACGTTGAATCACAGTACCTTAGTCCCAGAATACATCAACGATAATTATGTTCCTCCAGCTGTTTACGTCGGGGTTGCGTTCGCCCTCGCCCTCATCGAATTCTTCGGGCTTATAATGAACTTGACGGTCGCCGTCATAATTGTCAAGGACGCCCGCAACCTGTGGACACCGGTAAACGTCATCCTGCTCAACCTGGTCGTGAGTAATCTGACTTGAATATCTCAAAATTCAATCGAAATTAGACGATAGCGCGTGTAATCTCAACAATCGTAGTCTCGGAAATCAGGACTGCGTGCTGGATTTTATGCGTTTACGAGAAAAATGAGTAGGTGCAATTTGAAACAGTAGAAACGCCGGAAGACTGTACACGTAGAGAAGATGAAAATTATTAATGGAAGATACAGTATTTACTCGATATATGTCCACGACACGGGTCTACTCAGGGATATATGTCGGCTGGAAGATACTATTCATTGATACACTGCCGAACATAGAAAAAGACAGCGAAGCTCTTGGCCCCTCACGGGGTATACCCCGCGGCAGTGGGAATAGTTCTGGGACTTTTATCGGCTAGGTATTTGGGACATATACCGAGTAAACACTGTATATCCCGCGATAGTGAGGATAGTTCTGGGACTTTCATGGGCTAGATTTTTGGGACATATATCGAGTAAAGACTGTAAATCAGAGTTGGGCAAAAATTTATTTTAAAATTTCGAATACAAACAACTGAAAGCTATCTTTTATTCGAACTCATTTCTCTCGGATACATATTCACCACAGTTTATCCGTCAGATACTTTTCACGATTTTCATTTGTCGTCCGTGGGTCATCCGAATCGCGAAGTAACGGCTATGCGTATTCGACGCCTCTAGCGGCGAGAATTTATTTGAGAGAATTTATTCGAAGATACAGCTGACACAGACGAGATATAGGAGTAGACCAATCACCAATCATGTATTTTTCTGTCTCACGCTCGGGGGGCTCTAGAGCCCCCGTACCATTCCGTGTCACATGCTACCGTATCATACAGAACTAATATTGTGGAACCAATATTCTACAATGGCGCTGTTAATAAATTTAATTATTTGGGATTGAAGAAAGATTGAACAACAATATTTATAATAAGTAGTTTTGAACATTTTTTAAGGATAATTAAATTTACAAAACAAAAAGAATTATTTAAAAATACAAAATATATTTCAGTATATACCATTAAACCTGATTCTTTTTAATTTTTTCAGTTGAAATTTCACTTTGGCATCTTTTTTAGTTCAAAAGTTATAGCAAAATGTGCAACCGGGAATCGAATGCATAGCGCATTCCAGACAGAGTTGGGCACTATTTAGATAACAAATTAGTTAAATAATGATTCGAATAAAAGATATTTTATTTTTATTCGTTACTCGAAGGTTCGAATAAAAAAAGTATCTTTGTCGAATAAATAATTTTATTCGACGAGAATTTATCGGACGAATACAGACAATTTTTTTATTCGAAGCGGATTTATTCGAACTTGGAATAAATTTTCATCTTTTATCTGTATCTTTTATTCAAAGGCTTCGAATAAATCTTCGAATAACTTTTGCCAGCTCGAATAAACGACGACGAGGTCCGACGAACGCCGATCTTCAAAGACCCAGCGATTGACAAACGGCATACAATGTAAGCAGATGGAGAATCGCGCACGAATGAAAGTTTAAACTTTGAGATTTTTCAATATACCTCCATAAAATTGCGGCGAGTGAATTGAGGGGCTTTTCCTGATGAAAATGAATCCGAACTCGAGTGTAATCGAACAATTTTATTGATACGTAATATTACGATAAAAATTACAATCTTGTTGAAGATAATCCAAATGATGTCGTGTTTGGACTCATTTTCATCGGGATAAGCTCTGCAACTTATTCGTATTAAAAATACTATTCGCATTAAAAATATAAAAGCTTAAATTGCCAATAATACTCGTTTCTCTATCAACATTAAGAATCAATAAAAATTGTTCGACTACACTCGAGTTTGGACTCATTTTCTTCAGGAAAAGCCCCTCACAATTCACTCGTCACAATTTTATGAAGGTATATTGAAAAATCTAAAAATTTGAACTTTCATTCGATGCGGGATTCGACCCCGGACGCAAAGATTCTCAGCCGGAGACGTTACGGCCTGCGCCAACCGAAACTGTTGAGAGTCAGAGTCATATATTGAAATGTAACGCAAATAAAATATTTTATATTGCAGTTTTAAGTTTCTACACTGTTTTCCTCGATATAAAAATGTTCAATATTACATAATACACCTACAAAACGGTCAGAAGGCATCGAAACAATTGATTTTTTTTTAACGACGATGCAATTTATAAAAAATTCCGAAAAAATTGAGAAAAATTGTTTCAGTAATATCTAACTACTGAATTTTTATAAAACTGGTATCTCTGAAACTTCAATTCGAAATGTGCACTTTCTTCAAATGATTGGACATCCAATTATCCAATTTTCTTAAACATGTTTATGATGAAAATGTCTGAAAAAAATGTTTCAGACAAAATTGACTTGTTTTTTCCGGTAGAATCTAAATATGTAACATTTTATAGGGGGTTCCATTTAAAATTACAAAGGTACCCCCCCTCCCCCGTTAAAAGGGAAGGGAGGCCACTTCACGTTTATGTAGTCAGAAAGGCCCTTCAGTTCCATGCAATTTAAGACTAAGAACTTTAAAATCGATGGCATAGTTTTTTCGAGATATTGAGCTGTTCAGAGTTATGTGGGCCACCCTGTATGTGAGGTGTCCGAAATTGTCGTCAGTCCGCCTGTCGGACTTCGCGGGGTCGTAAATCCCGTTTCGCCTGCTCGCGGGCGATATTCGGGCCTTGACGGAGTTACGGGATAGCTACGTCTAGTTGAAATGAAACTCGACGTTTTTTGGAACAACACTTCAATATATTTTAACTTAACATTCACAAGTCAGTTGGCGAGGTATGACGCGTACTGTTATGCCGCAGGAAGGGGTAGATGAAGAGTATCCTCGAATAAACTCCAAACTCTTCCAGCACAACTTAGGTTTATTTGGGAATAGGTCGCCAAGCAAGAATACAAGCGATTTTGTACACGACGAATAACTTTATAACAAACGAGTCGACTGACGGGCTACTTGTAGCTTCTTCTCTGTCTGTCTCTCTGTGTCCGCGCCCTTTCGCAGGGCCTTATATAAGAGTACAACTATGGAAGTTTGGTGGGGATGGATGACACTAGCCCTTAGAGATAGGGAATGACGTGGAGGTCGGAGTTTTCGCAGGGTTGGACTTTAACATGAAATCTCTGTACCGGTGAGTAATTTTGCCTTACAAGGGAACATATTCAAGTGCGAATTTCCGATTTTGATGAAACTTATGTGACATATAGTTCTTTGAAAAATATTTGACACGTATTTTTTTTTATCGGCAACCATCCACTTTGAAGGGGTGAAAACAGCCCTCAAAGTTGGGGGTCAAAACCATATTTTTTGAAATATCTCGGAAACCAGAGGTCGAAAAAATTTGAATTTTTTTTTAAATTGTGTGTTTTTCAATGAGAAATGTAGTCGCGCAAGAAAAATTTAACAAAAGTCTTTTGTTTAAACAATATATTGAAAATTTGATTTTTTTTTGCAGTTTCTCTTATTTATTGTTAGTTCATTTTAATGTAAACTTGGGTGTGTGATCTTTGATCAAAATTAGGGTTTACATGTTTCAGGATTTTTTTTTTTTTTGCCATTTAACAATAATTATGCATTATGGAAGATAGTCTTGCATCTGCCGTGCGTAGGAAGGAATTGTGGCTTGTTTTATCGAAATATAAGTATTTACTATAAACGTGTATAGTATTTTAAACAATACCACTGGGTTATGTGTCGTTTATTGTTTTATTAGTAGCTAAAGAAGGTGGCGCAGGTAGCAGCGTGACGCGGTGCTAATTACCGCGGCGGAGTAAGGGTACCGACTTTTATAGCCAATTCGCCTGTGAATTTCTGCAATCGTTGGGCCTTCGGTCAAAATATCCCTGCAGCCTTTTTAAACTGTGAATCCTCGAACCTGGAGTTTCCCTCGTCATTTATAGTAGCTCTAAAAAGAGCTGATTTTGAAAGAAGTGCTGTCCACAAAGATTATTCTACATAATTCTGGCAATATTGATGTCCTGTGATTGTTGGGCCTTCGGTCAAAATATCCCTGCAGCCTTTTTAAACTATGAATCCTCGAACCTGGAGTTTCCCTCGTCATTTATGGTAGCTCTGAAAAGAGCTGATTTTGAAAGAAGTGGTGTCCACAAAGATTATTCTACATAATTCTGGCAATAATGATACTCGATGATAAAATGAGAAAAACATAAATGTTCTTTGCACCAAGAACATTTCAGTACGACTACATTTGAACAATGGAAACACGTTAAACCATCTAATTTTGTAAAGCAGAACTCTACGGGATTTTCAAATTCTCCTGGCCGTTCTTCTATATATCCACTGCGGAACCAAGCATATTGAAACAGCCGTTTATAACGCGCAGCTGATAATTGGTTGTGGATTAATGACTGTAATTTAATAATATTATTTCTTGCGTGTAGATTAAAATCAATATTTAACAATATTGCAAGATCGGAAAGTTTTCTTGCAAAATTCTTCCAAATGCGGAATCCATACACGTCAAGTGGTTGGATTAATGGCGTCGTATTTTTTGGTATCGTCAATACCTCTAATTGTTTGTCTTCTGGCAGGGCGTTACGTATGATCTCGTCGTTGTATCCATTCCACGAGTCAAGAAGTAAAACAGAATTTTCTGGAGCAGATGGGAGAAATACTTCAATCAACCACGTTCTAAATAACTCCTTCGTTAGTTTTCCCGATGTGGAAGCTTCAATATGTACATTAGGTGCCGTGAACACACTTCTTCGTACACGAGGTCCTAACTGCCCTTTGACTTCTTTCAAAACAATATATAATGGCGATAGCAACTGTCCGTCAGCTGAAATTGTGGGCTGGATAGTGTAGCTGTGCGTTGTTGAAGATATCGATTGGACAAGAGCACCCGTTTCTTTTTCACCTTTGTGTGAAAGTGTTCGACCAGAGTGCAATTCCAACTGGAACCCACTTTGATCACTGTTGAAAATATTGCTTGCGCCATAATTTTCAAAATACCCTTTCACATGATTCACAAAATCTTCTGCTGCTGCGGTCAAATCTGTTAAATGGTTAGTATGATGGCGGGTAACGAGTTTCGTCGTTTTTCTCGATACTATATTATAGTTTTCTTTAAACTTCCACAACCAAAAGGACGATGCCTGGAATCCTTCTAAATTTATTGATAAATTTTCGTGCATTGCCCACCGTCTCAAATCTACGTCGTGTACCAAAATTTTATTATTTCTCGCTACAATAAATTTTTCAAGTGTAGCATGTGCAATTGCTGTAAGTTTATCGTAACGAGATCCGCCTGTATTAATTTGCTCTTCCCATCTGTATAAATCTGATTTTCTCTTCAATTTCTTGTATTTGTTCTTCACAGTTTCGAAGTTTAGTGGTCTTTTTCTTCCACTCTTCCAAAAATCTACAGCTTTCTTCTTATAATCTAAATCAATGCCTCCAAATTCTATTTCTTCTGGACTCTCGTCTGGAGAACTTGAAGACGACGGTTTAGATGTTGACGCTGATTCCAAATCTTCTTCATCTTCGGGAACATTAAATGAAGTCGGTTCGTCTGTTAGGTCATCGAATATTAATTCCTGTTGCGTTTCGAAATTCATGTACCCTGCTTCTCTGTAGCTATTAATCAGGTCTATAATTATGTTTGCCAGTTCAATTTCCTTTCCATTCGTGGGTGTTCCCTCGTTATTGTTACTGCTATATGTTGCCATCAAAATATTTATAACGTTCACCGGATTGACCTTCATGTTTGTAAAAACGAATCTAACAATACAAATAAACAATAAGCAAAAGCAAAATTAATATAATGTTCGAACTTTATTATTGCCAGAAATTATTTGATATATGTGGCACCGTTTTAAAAATCCGAAAGAAGTAGCCTTAACTTCTTGATATGTACGTTGCTTTACAAACCGTAATGCAGAAAGACTAATAGCACATACAGCAAAGTGCCCATATTTATACATTCTGAAGACTGTTTTACGTTTCCCCCTCTCTCACTCTAACAACCAATGGAATTGTTTGAAAATATTTGGGTCCTTCTTAAATGCTGTATATAACCGAGGTAAAACTGATGTGCGGCATTGGCACCAGCTCTTTTCAGAGCTACCATAAATGACGAGGGAAACTCCAGGTTCGAGGATTCATAGTTTAAAAAGGCTGCAGGGATATTTTGACCGAAGGCCCAACAATCACAGGACATCAATATTGCCAGAATTATGTAGAATAATCTTTGTGGACAGCACTTCTTTCAAAATCAGCTCTTTTTAGAGCTACCATAAATGACGAGGGAAACTCCAGGTTCGAGGATTCACAGTTTAAAAAGGCTGCAGGGATATTTTGACCGAAGGCCCAACGATTGCAGAAATTCACAGGCGAATTGGCTATAAAAGTCGGTACCCTTACTCCGCCGCGGTAATTAGCACCGCGTCACGCTGCTACCTGCGCCACCTTCTTTAGCTACTAATAAAACAATAAACGACACATAACCCAGTGGTATTGTTTAAAATACTATACACGTTTATAGTAAATACTTATATTTCGATAAAACAAGCCACAATTCCTTCCTACGCACGGCAGATGCAAGACTATCTTCCATAATGCATAATTATTGTTAAATGGCAAAAAAAAAAAAAATCCTGAAACATGTAAACCCTAATTTTGATCAAAGATCACACACCCAAGTTTACATTAAAATGAACTAACAATAAATAAGAGAAACTGCAAAAAAAAATCAAATTTTCAATATATTGTTTAAACAAAAGACTTTTGTTAAATTTTTCTTGCGCGACTACATTTCTCATTGAAAAACACACAATTTAAAAAAAAAATTCAAATTTTTTCGACCTCTGGTTTCCGAGGTATTTCAAAAAATATGGTTTTGACCCCCAACTTTGAGGGCTGTTTTCACCCCTTCAAAGTGGATGGTTGCCGATAAAAAAAAATACGTGTCAAATATTTTTCAAAGAACTATATGTCACATAAGTTTCATCAAAATCGGAAATTCGCACTTGAATATGTTCCCTTGTTAGTCTAGTAGATGAGAAAGCCCGTGAGTTCTGACTCATCTATTTGTCTGACTTATCTATAGAGAATAGATAAGTCCGGTAGTCTCGCATAACAGTACAACGAGTTTCTCGACGCGATCGATTTGTGTTCTCTTCGAGGTATCTTATAGTAAAAAGTAAATTCTTCAAAAAAGAAATGGAATTTCAATTAATCTTCATCCGTATCATTAATTAGTTATATTACAAATGTATTCAAATTTTAATGAATAAAAATTATTGAAATATAAAAAAATATGATTCCTTTTATATAATACGGAATTAGCTTTACTTACCTTATGGTAATAACTAAGCGTTCATCAATACTGATTGGATTCTGAATAAAATTACTCCATTGGACATTAATTTTTGGACGTAGCAATTCTAAAATCCGATCAAATGCTACGATCGACATTCTAAAATACTGTTTAAATTTATCGGGATGCTGCCTCAACTTAAAAAATATAAACGATTAAATTCCCCACTTCCTTCTTTATCTTTATTAATAGGATGGACTGACCACTTCCTAATTCTGCGTCTTACACAATTTGAAGTTAATATATAATATTTAGTAAGAATATTGTCGGCCAACATGAGGTTTCGAAGTCTTCGTGACGGCATTTCGATGCATACTAAAGAAAAAGTAGATGGTTTGTTCCTCGTTACTAACCGCGTCACTATAAACACGCACCGCATCGCTTTGCTCACCGCACAGCTCTGTTCTCCGCTATGCTCGCCTCGCCGCTCCACTATAACCTCGTACTTAGCTTTCTGCGGTTCGGTGTCGTGTCGTCTATAAAGTCAATTCGGGCTCTTCTTCTATTGGTTAATGGGTGGTGCATTTGGTCGTCGGAGTGGGGATGCGATTTGGTGGAATTGTGTTTAGATGATCTGAATGGATTAGGTGTGAGGGATATGGGAAAGATGGTCTGGAAAATTAAATGTTTGTATATTGCCCTTTCAATGGGCTCGTTCACGGAGGTCTCCAAGTGGTGTCCGATGACACTCCAAATCTTGGGACCGTCGCTTCGCCTAAAGTGTTTTGGCTATCGCAGCCGACCGTGTTTATCATAACTCACGTTCGGTCTGTGTGGGACCGAACAATATGTATTTATTTCTTTTCGCGTTGCTTCCTCTCATCAGCGGACACGGACAGCACCACTCTTGAAGTTTCTCCTGCCTACAAACAAAAAGGGCCTTACATTAGGACGTGATATGTGTTCTGTTCTCATTGTAGAATCGACATATTTCGAAGAAAAAAAATTTTTTTAATTCTAGAATAATGTATATACTCACTTTGCCATTTCGACTTATGAGGTGAAATGTCTTCAATTATAACTACACAGCACAGTGCAGACACGATCTCGAAGTAAAAAAGCCATTCATGCTAACACACATCCTAAACGCGCCAAATCCGCCCACCAACTGAACGATCTCATAAGAATCATAAAAAATAGAATCGCGCGGACACCGCGTGGATTTTGTTTCCTGCGGTTCATCGGCGGCAGTCGCGCGGGCCAGTGGTCTGTCTCCCTCTCTCACTCGCACGCACACTCTTCGCGCTCTTTTCTCTCTCTCTCTCTCTATCTCTCTCTCTCGTACGTACGCTCTCTGCGCTTCGCCTTCCACAACACGGCGCATTGTCTTTCATGACAAATTGTCTTTCACGCAGCATTTTACCTTTATTACGCATCGAAACTTAAATAAAATACCTTTTCCCACCCTACACAGGAAGATTTACTTCAATTTTTCCCGATATTTACTGTTAGAACAAGGTTACGTCCGTTCTTAGTGCGACGGACCTGCCTTCTATAACGAAGCCAAAGTTTGGCTCCAAATACCGCATGATTCCGCATGGAATTTTACGTGGAGACTTGGCATGGATTTTGACATCCATCTGTATCCGCATTTGACTAGGAATTTGGCGACGAAATCATACCAAATGAGGACCAAATTCTGCTTTGAGCAGGGTTTGGTACCAAATACATAAGTCTTTTGCTCGCAATGTATTCAGCACACATTCCACTCGATTTGGTCGAGTAGGCATTTGGCTAACTGGGTACGTATGGAGAAATGTTATTTACGTTCAAGATTTATGAAAATTGTATTTCTATAATTTGGAAACGTGGTATCTATATTTATTAATATTGTATTGGTAAAGATAATTGTAGATATATAACAAGATGACACCAAATTAAAAAATATAATTTGAACATATAGTCATAACATCACATATGTACATAACTCGTCAATCATTTGTATTTGACCAGATTGATCATTTTTGTGGATCTAGTTCCAACATTTATCGTTCGTCAGCGTAGAGGGCGTAAGAAAACCAGATGTTTACATGTGAGACACGAAACCGCATATGGTGATTGGTCTACTCGTATGCCTCGTCTGTGCAGCTGATGAGTTGCAAAGTATCTTTGACTTTTATTCGAGAGCTCGAGGCAGCGCCACCATTTATTCGACGGTGAATTTCGGCAGATACTCGCAACACAAAATGTATCTTTGATTTTCGACGTACGATTTCCGCGTAACCTGGAGATTTATTCGAATGCTCGATGTAGGGAAAACGATTTATTCGATTTTTTATTCGTGACGAGCATGAGGAATAGATGAAAATCACATGTATCTTTTATTCGAAATTGTATTCGAAGCTCGGATAAAAGACCGAGCGACGTTGCCAAGTCGTAATACTTACGTTGAAATATGCAAGTACGTACTATACTATGGTATAGTGACTCCCATTAATATTCGAACACTATTTATTATTTAATCAATTGTTTAAACAAATACATTTTTATTATTTAAACAAATGTTTAAACCAGTACATTTTTATTACTTAAACGATTGTTTAAACAAACAAATTTTTAATTACTTACACAATTTACGTCACGTTTTGCAGTGTTACGAGCCAGGGCTGCGAGCAACGCGAGAGGCCGGCGAGGGGGTTATTACCCCTTGAATATGGTTTCTATTTGTTAGTTAATGTTGAAATCTTTGTTGATTTGAATTTAAGATTAGTAAGCCTCCTAACTTATATATAATTTAATTGATACAATCCGAGCGGTAAGATTGTATCATGTGGGAACGTTCAATTATTAGATTAGGATATTAGGCAATAATTAAGAGTTGTAGATTACGCGAGTTAACAAACAAGACAAATATATTCTGAATTAAGATAATTACAAATGTAGTTGTTTGTGTCGCGAATGAATGTAGTAAGTATACAATTCGAGAAATTGTTACCTATGCTGCACGGTGTTGACGCACTGGCAATATGGGGTCGGAGAGCGATTGTTGAAAGCCAAATAGAATATACACCGAACTAACGGAATCTATATGGTTACGTTTGATTCGAAAGGGACTTTCCCGATCTCACTAGAACTGACTATTACGCGTGTAACGCGACGTGACTGCACGATTACTATACCGCGACCGAATCACTTCTGAATCTCGACTGAACCGAAGAGGATGAAAATGAATGGGTTTATATACCCTAAAAATGAGAGGGAAATGTGTCTGTTTTATTCTACGGACGCATACTCGCATTTATCGTTTCGAGTGAGTTTAAGGTTTTGCAGCTGAATCTTTGTTTAAAAGGGTAAAACGGAGGGTTAGCCAGGGTGTTTCCTATCAAAGACTATCTTGACAAAACATTCCAGAAGGGAATATAGCGGAGATAGCTCTTGTGGCGCGAAACCGGTCAAAAGGCGCGAAGCGTTCACGTGAACAAGAAGCAGAGATAAAGATCGATTGCGAGATAGCTAGTTAGAGCGTTAGAAACGAACAGGACGAGCGAGAAAGCCGGCGAAACGATGATAATCGATCGTAACCCGTCTCGTCGGCGCGGGCCAATTAGAGAGCGAGCTAGCAATCGATTCTTGATCTCGCTTCTCTCCGCGATCCAGCCAATTGCGGGGCGCCGATCCGCGTCGGCGCGGGAACGCTGCCGACACATTCAGCCAATCTCAAACACCGCCCCTTTTTAAGCACTAAGCACCGCGCTGAACAAATTGACCTTTTTTTTTTTAGCAAAATTGTCTGGCAAGGGTAGTTTGAAATTTTCTATTAATTGGGTATTTAACACATCAATATTTTTCTCACACTTACAGCCAAAGCTAAAATGGCGCCCCTAAATTTTGGCGCCCCGGGCAAATGCCCGGGTTGTCCCCCCCCCCCTAGAGCGGGCCCTGACTTTATGGTATTTAAAGGGTTCGTAATTATGTAATTTTAAGATGTTATGAGTTGAATCAACTGAAATACCACACGCGGAAGTTACTTTTCGTACCGAAGTTGACGGATTTTCTTCAAAATGTAAGAGGACTTCTAACTTTTTATCTTCAGAAAGAAGACATTTCTGATTATGACACTTATTTTGGAAAGACCCTGTTTCCTCCAAACGCTTGGCACACAAAACAAACTGATTTTCATTTGGTTGCACTCTGTGCGGATATTCTTCTAGGTATTTGAATTTACTTCGTCTTTTATTTCTATTGCACTAGTAATAAATGCGTACCATATCCGCCTTCTCGTCCACCGAATAACGATACATTACTATGCGATATTACTAATCGGTTTCGGAAGTAATACTGAAATTATCTAAGTCTAAACTGAAATTAGCTATAAACACTGAATGTAAATGACAACATCATCCGATTCGTATGAATAAGGAAAATTTGTAAACACATTGGTATGAAATATTCAAAATGTTTCTTCCACTTCTGATCTTGCATGACCTTGAAGGTCACTGTGCAGTATACGGATGAATTCGTCTAGACGCACGCTTTCCTGTGATGTACAAGAATATACAACATTCCATTAAAAAAAATGAAGGTCACCTTTATATCTAACAACATAGTATAAACACAAAAATATTACATACGCCATTGTGTTGCGTATAAAAAACAGTACTAATTGTTCCTCTTTCATTTTTTTTAATATTAACTATTTACAAGAAAAACGCTGGCTAGTAATAGTATGAACACCCTATATATGTCGCAAATGCCTAACCGATAAAAGTCCCAGAACTATCCTTACTGCCGCGGGGTATACCCCGCGAAGGGCCAAAAAACCTCGGCCGCCACCTAGAGATTCGCTGTCCTTTTCTACGTTCGGCGTTGATCGAAGTATCTCCTGGTCGATATATGTCCCTCGCTAGACCCGTGGTTTGGACACAAATCGAGTAAACCACTGTATACCGCAGGCATCCGTCGCGTCGTCCATATTTCATTTTGTTTAAATGGAGAGAAGTTTCCAAGCTCGTAGAAGCGTAATTGGGGGGTGGTCCCTGCGGAAAGGCATTTCTTGTCATAGCATCGGAAATGCCCGAAAAATTGCAATAACATGTGAATAAAGAATGATATTTGGTACATTATTAAAACAAATGGTGATATTTTGATTGATACTTGACTTTCAGGTTTTGTCCGTAGCTGTTACCGGGTTTTGAAATAACAAAATAATCTTTAATTCTCGGAAATAATGTGTTTTTTTAATCTTAAATTGCGGTTATTTGGACGTCTTATCGTAAAAGAATCGCAGAACACCTCCTAATGCTCCACGCGGTTCCGGTAACAGAGGCTCTTTAAACAATAATAACTTGTGTATCGGGACCGAATGGGATGTGAATCTTGGATGATTTTATAGAGAAAAGTGCACTGAAAATAATGTACTTTGATACAATGCGGAACTATATGGATCCTTTACCAATGATAGAAAACTTTGAAGATTCTCTTTAGTTTACAATAAATTATAAATATTAAATCTTAGTAAACAGGATATACTCTCAATATAGACAAATACTATTCGTTTGAAACAAAAATGGACACATAATATTAAATATATTCTCTAGGATATCAATAAGAAATGAGGTAGTTTTTTCGGTGAAAAATGGGATTCGTAAAGTGTTGACTTTTAAATGCTTGTTCTAATTACAATTTTTCATAAATCTCGTAAATTTCGCCGTTTTCGAATGCCATGGACATTTAGGAAACAATATATAATACATTCGATACACATCGATTCGAACAAGTTGCTTTTTCATCAAATGAACAGAAATTCTTCCAGCAATTCTAATATTAATGATAAGCAGATTGCGGATATTCGTGCGTTTCTATTAAATACTAATACGAAAAACGCAGTACGATATCAACGGAGTGGGATTAACCCTTTCGTTACGGCAGTCAGCTCCGCCGCGCCGGAGTGACGCCACTGAACGGGGCACCGCGCCGAAAAGTGTGCACGATGCACGTCGGTGCCGGATATTGACGGCACCCGTAACGAAAAGGTTAAATATTAGAACGGATCCAACACGCAGACTGACGCGATAAATGAATTTCTGTCAAATGAATCGCGGAAACGTTATTTGGCATGAGCATCCGCAGTCGGATATTGGATAATCGAAATCACGCGAAAAACAATTTCCGTTTTCTGTGCAGGTTGGCGATTTTTTAGTGGCCGCCCTTGGAAATCCGATCGCTATGGTATCCGCAATCACTGGAGGATGGTACTGGGGCTACGAAATGTGTCTATGGTATAACTTATTGTTTATTAACTGAAATTACACGGGATTTCTCTGAGGAGCAATTGCGGCCACCGTGCTGCGTCGATTCCCTTTCATCGAGAACGAGCATTGTCCTTCGTCGTGTTCGTTGTCGATTCATTCGGTTTCCGTTTGCGGTATAAAATAATTAAATCATGGCACGGTATTGCCGTTTTCCTCTCTTATCACTGTTTTTTTTTTATCCGGGGAATTGTACGTGTTGCCAAGGTAAACCGTGCTGTGCACTCTTCATCCACCAGCCAGGGGTGATTGCGATTATGACAGGCGAAGGGAATTTTGCCGGAAAAAGCGTTACATTTCACATTTTAATTTGTGTGCGTTTATACGTATCGATTAATAAAGCTACGGGGACTGTGAAGGCTAACCGGCGCACAGGGGTACGGATCGCAGAATTTAAGGACATTTGTGTATAACTTTTGAACCGTTTGAGATATTGAAATGGGGTTTCAACTAAACAATATAATAAAATAATCTCTTTCTAATAATACATGTTAGAATATATTTTTTGTTTAATTTGTTAATTAATTATTTTTATAAACTTTTATTTAGTTGTTGAATCAGTTGCTTTCCTTATTAAAACCATTGTATAATAATTCGATATTCAAATCTTATAGTTTTTTTATATATAATGTAATTATGTTATTAGAATTTTTGATGAAATGTACAGGTATACAAGTTATTAAGTAAGGTATCTAACGTCACAAATATATATTGCGAGCAAAAGTAATATTAATATTTTTTTAATTGATAATGTTGGTGTAAGAAAGTCTTAAAGAGATAGATAACGCGATATCGTTAACTTAAATAAATGTGGGCGTATTACAATATGCTATGAATCTTTATTCGCAACAAACGTACACGACGACAGTCAGAATAAGAATGACCGCCGTCCCAAAAATCCGCAGCCGTGAGGACGCGCTCGACAGTATGCCTCTGTTTCAGTTGCGAGGGGCAACGCTCTGACAAAAGATACATGGTCTGCCTCGACCGTTTGTTTACTTCGATTTTTCTAACATTCGGCCATACTGACGATAGGTCTGTCCTCAGACTTACAGTACAATTCTCTGTTGTTTTTTTTTTGTTTACAAAACTTTTCGTTGTGTAGACTTGGCTGAAAATAAAGGTTGTTGTCGTAACACGATACCGTCGTATCGCTTACGATCAACTATGGATACCGTCGTATCCCTTCTCGGTTTATGATGCACGTTGCATCCTTTGCTCATTACCACCCTGCCTGAGACACACCTTGTGTCCGTCTGGTTCGGTGTCGAGTCTTACTGGGGTACCGTTGCAGCCCTGAGTGATTTTTCCTCGTTTGTCTAAGATACCGTTGTATCTATCCTTGGCATTGGGACACACCTTGTGCCTGAATGCCGTTGCATCCTTCTTTTCCTTGTGTGGGTCCCATCGGAACCGTGGTGGATGACACCCTTTGGTCGTCCTCCTCGATCAGGTGCTTAGGCCGTTGCCCTCGCTCCTTGGATCTTGCCTGGTCGTCGGGCAAAGGTCCCTTCTCCTCCTTCTCTACCGTCCGTGTTTAGCTTACACCTTCGGCTTGTCTTTTCCTTTCTGTGAACATAGTCAAAATGTGAGATAATGTTTAAACTACTTACTTGGCGACTATCTTTAGTCCCTGTATACATTAATAAAAGGATATATAAAAATCGCTTTTATTCAGCATCGTGGTCATCCCCTTGGATCGTAATCCACGGCTTCATCTTATCGGCTGCAACGACTGTTCGTAATCGTTTCACCCCTTCTCGTAAATCTTCTACGTCGTAGCGGTCATTTGGCAGCACCGCTCGAACCTTGAACGGTCCTTTATATTTCGGTAGCAACTTTCGGCTGCTCCCCGTTGCCGGTTCACTGGTTATTCGTACCAATACCAGTTCATCGACAGTATACCTGCGCGCTTCCTTTCGCGTACGGTCATACCGCTCCTTCTGCTTACGTTGATCTTCGTAAATATGTTTGCTCGTATTTCCTCGTAACGCGGCCAAATCCAATCGATCTATTCCTTCTTGTACGAGACTGAGTAGTGTTCCTTCGGCTACTGTTCTCGTATCGCACCCGATCAATGCTTTCATCGGCGTCGTATTAATACTTTTGTTGTGCGTGGTGTTCATTGCACTCTGCACCTTCTTTACCTGGATGTCCCAGTCTCGTGGATCTTGACCTGCTGAGCTTGTCGCTAAAGCGTCAACGATAGTTTTATTATACCGTTCACACTGTCCGTTTGCCCTTGGTGTGGCTACCGCATTAACTACGTGTTTAATGCCATACGTTTTGCACAGAGTAGCAAACCTTTGTGACATGAAACTCGTTTCACGATCACTTATCATCCTCGTCGGAACACCGAATAAATACATAAAATTTAACAACACCTTTTCAGTGTGACGAGTCTTTTGGCTTTTTACTGGCTCCGCGATCATGAATTTCGTGAACGCATCCACCATTACGAGTAAATACTTATTACCCTTCTTACTCGTCTCGAATGGTCCTACATGATCTACATGCAACGTGTGAAACGGAATTGGGATCTTTTCTATAGTGTTTAATTTACACTGTTTCTTCCCTGACGTATGCTTGTAGTATGCGCAGCTTAGACATGCGTTTACGTACTTCATTACGAAACGTCGCATATTCGCAAACCAATAGTTCCGCTGTATCCGTTCCAATGTCTTCTCTGTGCTTAAATGTCCAGCGTCGTCATGGCATAATCTGCATATTTGGAGCCTAGCGTTTTTCGGAACAACCCACACGGTTTTATTACCTGTTAACCGTCGGTATAGCTTATCCTTTCTTAACGCATACTCTTGAAAATAATGTTTTGTTTCGGGTGACTTTTCGTTGTTGGCGAGAATTGTTCGGATCCGTGACAATTGCTCGTCCTGCATCTGTGCCGACGTTATCCATTCCGCCTCCGTAATGTCCACGTAGGCGACCTCAAGAGCGATTGGTTGAGGATTTCGGCTGAGTGCATCCACATGTGCCATCTTCGTCCCCGGTCTATACAGGATTTCGAAAGTGTATTCTTGCGCTTCCAACCACCATCGTCCTATGCGTGGCAATAAGTCCTTCTTCGAAAAGGTTGTCCTTAACGCGTTGCAGTCCGTTACGACTTTAAATTCTATTCCCAGTAAATATACCCGGAAATACCGCAGAGCAAAAACTACTGCCATTGTTTCCAATTCATAGGAATGATAGCACCTTTGGTCCGCTGTTGTTTGCTTACTGAAATAAGCAACCGCTGCCAACTTTCCGTCTTCTTGTTTTTGCAACAATATTGCTCCGACACCCAGAGAACTCGCATCAGTATGAAGTTCGGTAGGTCGAGCTGGATCGAAGATACATAACACCGGTCGTGCTGTTAATTTCTTTTGCACCCGTCGGAAGGCGTTTTCCTGCGGCTCCTTCCATTGCCATGGTACACTCTTGCGTGTGAGACGCGTTAAAGGTTCCACAAGCGTTGCAAAGTTCTTGATAAATTTCCTGAAATAACTTGCTAATCCCAGGAATTGACGTACCTGTTTTACCGTTTCAGGCGGTGGCATATTTTTTACGGCGTCTATTTTTCGTTGACCCGGCCTTACCCCCTGTTCGCTTATTTCACGACCCAGGTACTCAATCGTCTCTTTGAAGAAAGAACATTTCTCCAACTTAAGGGTCAGGCCATGTGTTCGAAAGGCCTCCAAAACTTTCCGTAATTTTTCGATGCCTTCTTCTACCGTTTTCGAGGGTATGATGACATCGTCCAGGTAAGGGAATGCCGCTGTGTCCTTCAAATTTCCCAGAACCTTATTCATTAGCCTTTGAAAAACGGCTGGCGCGTTTGTTAAGCCAAAAGGCATTCGTAAAAACTCGTAGTGTCCTTCCGGTGTGACAAACGCCGTCTTCGCAATGGAATCTTCTGCAACTGGTACCTGGTAATACCCTGATGCTAAATCAAGACCTGTGAAATACTTATTGCCTCCTAGCTTGTCGATCTGGTCGTCAATGAGGGGTAAGGGATATTTGTCCTTTATGGTTATCGCATTCAATTTGCGATAATCCACGCACATCCTTGTATCCCCTGTCTTCTTCTTCACCAGCGTGATCGGGCTCGCATACGGCGAATCAGATTCTCTAATAATTCCATTGTCTAATAAATCCTTAATTATTTCGCGAACGATCTTCTTCTCCGGTTCCGCGAGACGATACGGGTGATATACTACCAGTTCGTCCGTAAGACATTTAATTTCCATTGCAGCCGTATTCGTTTTCCCTAAATCTCGCATTGACGACGATATGCAATCGCGAAATTCTTCGATCAATGTGACGCAAAGTTTTCGCTCCGTTTTCCCAATGTTCCCTAAATTTAATTTGGGATCTATTTCGACGACGTAAATATCCATTGCAGAAATAATTTGAGGCTTTCTTGAATTTCTGATATCGTTAAACGTGAGTTGGTTCCCCCGTTTCAACATTATCACGTGTTCTTGCTGTAAGAAATCCCTTCCCAGAATTACATCATGGGCCGTATACTCATCCGGTATAATAAATGAGTCTACGTCCGCCGTTACATTCTGGACTCTTATTGTAATCGGCGCGACTCTATTTATTATTACTGATCGATTAGCAAATCCCCTGAATACCGTATCGGTCACGATCTTCGTATCAATACAGAACTTTTCCGCTATTGACGAATGCATAATCGTACATGCGCTTCCGGTATCTACTAAGCTTTCTACCTTGTGACCGTTAACGCGCACGAATATTTGATAAATATTAGTACTGCTTTTAATGATCTGTACCATATTTACCTCTTGTTGCCGGCAATCCTCCCGTCTGTGACCTAACTTCTTACACAGGCCGCATTCCGCTCTTGGCTTTCTGCAATCCCTTGCCATGTGACCAGTTTTGCCGCAATTGTAACATGCCACAGTCCGTGGCTTTTCGTTTACGCCGTACTTTGGTGCTGCTGGGCGAACCGCTACCTGGCGTTCCTGCTTCGTCTTCTTCTCGTCCTTACCAGGCATATTCCCCATCGCACACATCGACGCATATAAGTCGTTGGGGTCGGTGTGTTTCGCCGATCTCAATGTCCTGGCGATCGTTTCATCCGGTACGCCGAAAATCACCGTGTCCACAATCTTGTCGTCCGGCACATTGATGTCCAGGCGCCTTATAAGGTTCAATTTTTGGAAGCAATAATCTCCCAACGATTGTCCTGGCCTTGCTTCGTATAAATCTGCTTCCCAGAGCAATTTCGAAAATGGCATTGTCCGCCGAAATTGCGCAACAAGTAGCACTTTCGTTTCCGACCAGGTAGTCGCGACTCGCACACGCGTATCGTACCACTGGCGTGCGTGCCCCCGTAAACGTGTCGCGATTAACCGCATCACGCTGAGATCGTCCCAACCGAAACGCGACGCCAACTCATTCACGTGGCGAACCCAATTCTCAATCGAAAGATCCTCTTTCGATGGATCGTATATCGGGATCAATTGTTCATCCCCGGGACGCACATGCTGCGGTGACTTCGCGCGCGACGCGGAGCTACGCGTGTTCAGGCTGTCTTCTTCCGCACGATCAAGCCGAACATTACGCGACTCGGAGCGTCGTCTTTGCGGGCTTCGCGACCGTACTTCGGGGCTACGCGAACGCGAGCTCGAATCCCGCCGTCGGGACACACGCGACCGTGTACGCGAACGAGAGCGTTTTAAAAACTCCTCCATCAGATTTTCCAATTTATTAAGACGCGACTCCAAGGCGTCGGGTACCCTTTCGTCACCGTCACGGCTACACGATGCACGCTCCATATTCGAATTGTCTTGTCACGTACAACAAAGTTCACAAAAGTTCAGAGTTCAAAGTTTAAAACGTCTATACTTAATACTGGTTACTCACTAACCCTTACACTAACCGCACACTTTATAGTCTGGAGCACTTAACAGTTTGTACACAAAATGCACGTAAGTGTACTCCAAAAATGCGCACTTCACACACGGTTAATCCCGCTTCTGATATGTAAGAAAGTCTTAAAGAGATAGATAACGCGATATCGTTAACTTAAATAAATGTGGGCGTATTACAATATGCTATGAATCTTTATTCGCAACAAACGTACACGACGACAGTCAGAATAAGAATGACCGCCGTCCCAAAAATCCGCAGCCGTGAGGACGCGCTCGACAGTATGCCTCTGTTTCAGTTGCGAGGGGCAACGCTCTGACAAAAGATACATGGTCTGCCTCGACCGTTTGTTTACTTCGATTTTTCTAACATTGGAATATGGGTATATATAATGAAATCACACTCTTTATCTGTATACGAAATAGAATTTATATTTCAATAGATTCTCTAAAAGCACGTCGTCAGACACGTCTTTACGGTTTGAGAGAAACGTCCCGAATGAAACAAGAAAACGAAACAGAGGAGCAACAGTCCAATATGAACATCAGAGGATCGAGGGTCCCATGCCGGGGACAACATACAATGTATATTAACTGCAGATACAATGTATATCAAAAGCCGATTCAAACGATCCTTCCTTCTAAAGAAATAACAGATTCATTTTGTTCTATTTATGAAATAAATTCCAACAGATAAAATAAGAAGTATACCAATTAATCTTACCATTTTGTTTTTGAAGAAGTAGGTACAAGTGGCTTTTGTTTTATTTATTTTTTTAATAATTCTTCAGCCTCTGGACTTAATTGTTTGATTTTCTTCTTATAAGATCTTATTCTCGTGGATGAAATATGTGGGTCCGATGTTAATAACAATTTGTGAAGTGTATCTTCATTTGTAGCGATTCTAGAAATTTTCCGAGTATTTTTGGTCCTAATTTTTTTTAAATCGCTATGTCTTGTTTCTTGAGCCTCTTCAGATATAATTGGCCAATCGGAAGTAATACGTGCTATATTATCTCCTTTCCATGAATTAATAATTTATGAATGGAGGCTGGGATATAATACCACACGTTGTGGTTAATAAAATATTTTGCTGTGCTTTGTGCGTATTGTTCAAATTTATCTGTGTATATTTCAATATAACATGATTGGATCCATTTCGTTTTTAATTTACAACATAGTTTGTTTAAACTGACCTTCAGTTTGTTAAAATATTCTGGTGAAATATCCAGTACTTCACATATCTTTTTACATAAAAATATGTTATAACTTAAGTCTTTATCCGAGTTCTTTAAAATGTAGAACAAGTCTTGATTTGTTCGGAAAGCCTCCATTATATAAACTTCACTAATAAACTTAATTAAACACGCGAATACACTAACAAATACACTATACCTAACACACATGGACTATACAAATAAAAACATAAACTATGAACAAAGTACAACGAAGAAAACTAGCTAACAGCACAGACGAGTTATAGGAGTAGACCAATCACCAATCATGTATTTTCTGTCTCACGCTCGGGGGGCTCTAGAGCCCCCGTACCATTCCGTGTCACATCCTACCGTATCATCCAGAACTAATATTGTGGAACCGATATTCTACAATGGCGCTGTTGCTGATACAATTTTAAATCTCATGTCGAGGATTCATATGATGAATGAAACAAAAGAATGTTGTTTCCTCTTGATTCCATTACGGATGTTACGCGAGTGCATCGAAGGAGACGTAATGTAATAATAATAATAACGTGTAACGTTTCCGGCTGAGAATATTTTGGTCCCGGATCGAATCCCGCATGGAATGATTTTTTTTTTTCGTTAAACACTTTTTTCTTGGTCTTTCTACTACATCAGTCTTCTTCCCTGTGCAATTACAACTACAACAGTGTAATAACATAATTATAAGAAATTAAATTAGTTCAATATTAGCCAAACGTAAGAACGTAGTTTAAATTTAATTTAATAAAATACGACGTTGATATCACTAATTTCATTTGACTATTTAATAGCTACCTATTCAATCTACTTCTGATATTGCTTTTCATTTGCAGCGTATATATTCTAATAAATTTAATTATTTGGGATTGATAAAAGATTGAACAACAATATTTATAATAACTAGTTTTGAACATTTTTTAAGGGTAATTAAATTTAAAAAACAAAAAGAATTATTTAAAAATACAAAATATATTTCACTACATACCATTAAACCCGATTCTTTTTAATTTTTTCAGTTTAAATTTTACTTTGATATCTTTTTTAGTTCAAAAGTTATAGCAAAATATGCGCCTCGCCGAACCGGAAATCGAATGCGCTACTTCCAGACATAGTTGGGCATTAGTTAGATAACAAATTATTAATTTTTTTTTTTTCGTTATTCGAAGGTTCGAATAAAAAAAGTATCTTTGTCGAATAAATAATTTTATTCGACGAGAATTTATCCCACGAATAAAGATAATTTTTTCATCTTTTATCTGTATCTTTTATTCGAAGGCTTCGAATACAACCAGCAAACAATTTGCTTTGAATTTGGCACCAAAATTTCTCTCCACATTCCTTGGCTTCGTTCAGCTTCATTCAGCTTCGTTATAGACGGCAGGTCCGTCGCACTAATAGCGGACATAACCTTGTTAAAGCCCTGTTCGTGAAAGTGGTGCGTAAACACCACAATGTGTCGTGAAAGGCACAAGAATAAAAATTATTCGAAGTTCGAATAAATCCGCTTGGAATAAAAAATATATCTTTATTCGTCTGATAAGTTCAAGTCGAATAAAATTATTTATTCGATACTCGTAGAAAAAATATACTATTTTTATTCGAACCTTCGAATAACGAATAAAGATAAAGCATCTTTTATTCGAATCGTTATTTAAATCATTTTTTATCAAAATAATGCCCAACTCTGGTATCTTTCAATTTTAGAATCGATAGAAATCTTGACAGACATAATAATCAAGAAGAAGAAGGAGCCCTTTGGATTCTGAAGTGTAAAAATTACAATTACGAAGTCGCAGTTTTTCGTCGGATAATCGATGAACAACTCGATACGGTTCGTTGCGTGTCTCGATCGAAACAAGAAGGAAAACTCTTTCCCCCTTGATCTCCGCGGAATGTTGATAAATGTAGCTTTCGGGGTAAAATTTCTTTCGAATTTTTTTTGCTTTGTGAGAGCAACCCAAACACTGCGATCCCGTCGAACAATGTTTGTCGACGAAGAAACTGCTTTCGTGGGCGCAGCTTTAATCTTGGACAGCGGACGAACTCGATAATTAACTCTTCACTTAATGGAAAGATAGACGTTCATGTTATTATATTACGTTTCATAAATCAATTATCTTCTCCGTATATGACATAGCGACGATGGCACTTTCACCAAGCCGGCCTTCGGGGAAAATATAAACATTTCCTTTTATCAAGGAAACGCCTGATCCTCTGGGAATGTAAATATAGTTTTTACTCTATATTTGTCCCAAATGCCTAGCCCATAAAAGTCCCAGAACGTGAGGCGCCATGAACCGAGGCCTCTTGAGCTTAGCTGCCATTTTCTAAATTCGGCGTGGATCAAAAAATAGTATCTCCTGGCCGATATATGTCCTTGGCTAGACTCGTGTTTTGGGCATGTATCGCGAAAACACTGGATTACCTTGCATCAAGAAAACATTCGGTCTTCAAGGAAAATAAGTAGATAAGTAAATAAATAATATTATCCTTTATCGGGCGAGTAGAAATCGGCTTCATTTCTAACGAATTCAATTTTTTTTAGAGGACAAACGTGTTTCCTCGGTACAGGGAAATATTTATATTTCTCTCGGAGACCGAACATTTTCCCGATGAAGGAAAGTATTATTTATTTACTTATCTATTTATTTTCCTTGAAGACCGAATGTTTTCTTGATGCAAGGTAATCCAGTGTTTACGCCTAACATGCCCAAAACACGAGTCTAGCCAAGGACATATATCGGCCAGGAGATACTATTGTTTGATCAAGAGGCCTCGGTTCATGGCGCCTCACGTTCTGGGACTTTTATGGGCTAGGCATTTGCGACAAATATAGAGTAAAATCTATATTTACATTCCCAGAGGATCAGGCGTTTCCTTGATAAAAGGAAATGTTTATATTTTCCCCGATGGCCGGCTTGGTGAAAGTGCCATCGTCGCTATGTCATATACGGAGAAGATAATTGATTTATGAAACGTAATATAATAACATGAACGTCTATCTTTCCATTAAGTGAAAAGTTAATTATCGTGTTCGTCCGCTGTCCAAGATTAAATGCAAGCTACTCGCATCGATGCGAGCGGCTCGCGACGAAGCGAACGGCTCGCAAACGAAGCGAACGGCTCGCAAACGAAGCGAGCGGCTCGTATGAAGAGATCGACTTGAAATAAATTCAGGCGTAAAATGACATGATGCGAGTTACAGCGGGCAGATCAGCACATCGATATTATCAAGAATTTTAGTATATTGAGAATGCTAAATGTTATTGTATATTTTGATAGTGAAATGGATATAATGTCGAGTAATGTTGAGTTAGAATTTGTATAACCCTTATTGGAAATAATTATGCAATAACAACTATTTCCTAGATTTATGTAAATAACTAGATGTGATCTGTAAAGACCGTTATTTTATATATTCCTTCATATTATACTCCGGTTTACAAGTAGAAGCCGCGACCTTCGGGTCACCGGTTGTGTTGAAACATCGCACACTTATAAATCTCGTTCTCCTGTTCACGAATACATACCATTATAGGGGCAGATACTCAATAGTTTTCGAGATATTGATGATTAAATTTCATTATTTCCTATGTAATGCCGTATTTTTTCTATGCTACAAGAGTCGTTGTGGCGCGACGGTAACGTGCCAAGTTTTTACCCGGACGACTAGTGTTCAAATCCTGCCGATCAATGCTTTTATTATTAAATTTATTATATTTTATCATTGTATGTTTATATTATCAATTTGAATCGATTAAATTTCACGCACAAAATTGCATTTTGAAATATAAATAACATGTATTTACTTTCTAATAGAAGTAGAACAGTTATGATTAAATACTTACAGTTGCTGTTATGTACAGCAGTGGTATTTGTCGTAGAAGCAAACAAAACATAATGAAGCGAAACACCTTGCACATCGTATAAATACACTTTGATCACATAACATTTGTTTTTTAATAGTTCCATTGGAAAGCACACCTGGTTTACATTTTCAAAAATTTCCCTATCGTTGGATTGTCCAGCATCGAACCACACGTATTCTAACATTGGATGTCAGTATCAATCAACGTTCGAAAGGACAATAACATATAAGGGAGAAAACACTGCACTTGTTCAAAAAAAGGTAGATGAACTTATGTCACAGCATACAAACGTAATAGTAACTTGTTCGAAATCCGGAAAATTAACACAGGATATTTATAAAAAACTTCTTAAAATTTAATATATATATTTGATATATAAATAATAATATATAATAATAGTAAATAATCCTGTTGTTAGTAAATAAATACATGCTATTTATAATTCAAAATGCAATTTTATGCGTGAAACTTAATCGATTGAAATTAATAATATAAACATACAATGATAAAATATAATAAAATTTTAAAAAAGCATTGGTCGGCAGGATTTGAACACTGATCGTTCGGCTCAAAACTTAGAACGCTTCCGTCGCGCCACAACGACTTTTGTACCCTATAGAAAATACGGCATTACATAGGCAATAATGAAACTTTAATCGTCAATATATCGAAAAGTATTGAGTATTTGCCCCTATAATGGTATATATTCGTGAACAGGAGAACGAGATCTATAAGTGTGCGAAGTTTCAACACAAACGGTGACCCGAAGGTCAAGGCTTCTACTTGTAAACCGGAGTATAATATAAAGGAATATATGATATAAAATAACGTTCTTTACAGATCACATCTAGTTATTTACATAAATCCAGGAAACAGTTGTTATTGCATAATTATTTTCAATATGGGTTATATAAATTCTGAATCAACATTACTCAACATTATATCCATTTCACTATCAAAATATATAATAACATTTAGCATTCTCAATATACTAAAATTCTTGATAATATCGATGTGCTGATCTTCCCGCTGTAACTCGCATCATGTCATTTTACGCCTGAATTTATTTCAAGTCGATCTCTTCATACGTGCCGCTAGCTTCGTTTGCGAGCCGTTCCCTTCGTTGCGAGCCGCTCGCTTCGTGCGGGTACTCGACTCGACTCGCACAATCGAGCCGAGCTAAGCTCGACTTGCATTTTCGAGTGCTCGCACGGCCCTAATACCCTCAGTTGGAAATTGCGTTAATTCGCATTCCTGACTCGATCAGCTGGAAGCTAGTGCCACGCTGCCGCGCCTGTAAGATATTGAATTGGATATAAAATTCTTCTGGGAAATCATGGTGTCCCCATGTCTCAATGGAACCATCGAATTAAGGCGCAACATGTCCTAACAAAGCTTCGAAAGGAATGCAAGACCTACCGTGAGCTTTCACTCAAAGAGTCCCATCAGTTATTTAGAGAATCGTTTTAGAGAATCGTTGGGACACTGTACAGTGTTTACTCGATATATGTCCACAAAACGGGTCTACCCAGGAACATATATCGGATAGAAAAACTATTTTTTGATACACTGCCGAACGTAGAAAAGTACAGCGAGGCTTTGCGGCCCCTCACGAGGTATACCCCGCAGCAGTGAGGATAGTTCTGGAACTTTTATCGGTTAGCCATGTAGGACATACATAGGGTGTTAAAAAACCATTCAATATTTATATGGTATATAGGACACAGTGCTGAGTAAAAAAGCCTTGGTAAACATAGGTCAAAGGGTCAACCGTTTTCGAGATTTGAACATTTTTGTTTGCTAGCATTATAAATGTTTATAAACCGCGTTCTGAATGTCCTCATTCAAGTGCCGACAGTAGATTTCATTCGGAATCAGTCAGTTATGTATGTTAGCAACGATGTTAATCATTAATATCTTTATTAATGATGTTAGCAAAGAAAAATGTTTATATCTCAGAAACGGTTGATCTTTTGACCTCTGTTAATTAAGACTTTTTTACCCAGCACAATGTGTTCTATATACCATATAAATATTTAATGGTTTTTTTAAACACCCTGTATAAAGTAAACACTGTACACAATAGTAATCGCTCGCGATGTACAATTTTTCAGCAGCAAAACTTTAAGACTTTAAAGACTAGGAAGGACCATAACACGTAATGTTTTCTGTCGTTTAAAATTCGATCATTGCTTAAATAAAACGATACTAATTCGCCACTGCATCGAGGAAACTTATCGCCATTTGGCTAGGGGTGTTCGAGTCGGACATGGAAAAAGTCGAGCGAGCTCGGGCGGGTATCCGCATCACATGAATGCTCAGGCAGCCCGACATTTTCGGAAATCCCGATTCTGTGGAGGTACCCGACAGTTTCGAACACAGTCGAAAGAAGCTCGGTTGTGATTAGCTCGGAGTCCCGACATTATACAGCCATTTCAGAGTATTAAGGGCCCGGGATAGTCACGTGACTTTTTCAGTGTCAGCAGGTTGGTAGCTGCTGTATAATTTCCATTCACAGACTTAAGGTCCGTCTTGGTCTTGATCCGAGGGGTCTTTAGTCTGTGACTAAACTTGTCACATTTTTTGCTCTGTATTATCGATATCATGAATTCTGACGCCGGAAACATGCTTCAAGTTTTTGGCTTTATTTCGCAGAGAATCAAGACAAAATATATCTCAATTTGTAGCTGGAGATATTTTCCAGCGCACGCTACTCTCGATTTCATCCAGAAAACTCATCCAATGGCATCAAAATGCTTGGATTTCACGGCATACACATCGTCAATTTTTGGCCTACTTCGAACGCTTGTATTACCAAATATCTGCATAATCTCGTCAGCTCATGACCAGCGCGCACTAGACTGAACCTTTCTCTTCCGAATGAGCCCTTTCCCAGAGAAAAATATTCTCATATAAGGACGAAAAGTTGAGGCACGTAAAACCATTTTTCGCCTATTTTTGTCGGTAACATAGTCACTCTACCTTATCGTAAATTACGGAGTCTTGGCGAAGCCAGAAGATTTGGTCACAACCAAAACGGAGAAAGGGAGACGAATGGGAAAGTCAAGAAAAAACATGAGAAAGGACAAGGAAAAATGTGGCGAGCGGTACTAATTGCCGTGGTATTTGGCACAATGAGCCAAAGGGAAACTGAAAATGTGTCAGGTGTTTGCGTTCGAATAACGAGTCCGATCGACGGACGCTCACTTTAACGACGACGTCATTTCAATTGCAATCGGTAAACGAAAGTGCCCTGGGGCTCTCGTGACACTCACTTCGGCATTTGCGCTTAACGAACCGCAATCTGTTATCCGCTATAATTACGTTGTCGCCGACAATCAGCGGTCTGCGATCGAAACTGTCCATTCTCGCGCTTCTCAAATCATTTCGAGTTGGCATAAGTTCGAAAACGCCGCGTATCGATCCCTTGTTTTACGAGAGGAAACATACACCCGACCTAAAGACATCGATTTTCATGAAATTCCGAGAGAAACCCGCGACTTTTCAAGCGAGTATGTACTCTTGAACAACCGAGGCCTCTAGAGCTTTGCTGTCCGTTTCTACGATCGGCGTGAATCAAAGAATAGTTTCTCCTATCCGATATATAACCCTCGCCAGAAGTGTTGTAGACATTTATCGAGTAAACACTGTATTCCGGTTTTTAAAAATTCTTTTCAGAAAAACTATTAAATATTTTGTATTAGTTTTTTGCGCACGTATTTACTTCATACATGATGTACATAAAGTATTTTTTTTTTAAGTAAAAACATTCAAAATTACACGAGTTACATATTTTTTGAGTACGTTGAAGAACACGCGTTGACTGTTGCCACAATTTCTTCTGTTGATCGAAAACAAAAAGAAAATAAATAAAACGAAGAAGTATATTAATCGGTAGAAATGTGGCTACGGTCTCAACCAAAATAAATGAAAAATCTTTGATCTCACCCAATCTTTAGGGTTGCTGAGTTGGCAGTCGACGCGTTAAATATTTGACTGATATGTGATTCGTGTTGTTTTAGCTACGCCTGGTTCATGTCCACCCTGGGATTCGCCAGCATCGGGAACCTGACCGTGATGGCGGTGGAAAGATGGCTGCTGGTGGCTAGACCGATGCAAACCTTATCCATACGGTAAATAACGTTCAACTTGCTGTTATCTGGTCCTCGAGCCGCGTTTCGAAAGGGATTTGGCTCTTTTTTCGAGTAACCGCGGTGCTCTCGGCCGACTGGAATTGTAGGACAGGTCGAGCGGCCTCCCGGTTCCGCTCGAAAAACCATCGGCCGTTGTCGCTCCGTTGCTCGACGCACGTGCGTCGACCAACCATCAACCAAATGGATCGTAACCGTTCCACTTGACACGCGATTATTCCTATTTTCTGCCAACCGATTGTTATCCTCTCACGGGGGCCGAGCAATTTCGACCGCGACGCGCATCATCTCGCCTTCTTTTCATTTATCTTTGCTCGGAAACGATTAACAGCCTCGGCTTAACCCCATGCCCTACAATATCGAGTCATACTCGTGATGAAGATTCTGAACACAGTCTAATAAACATGTATGTTATTAGTACACTGTGGGTCTTCATGCATTTATGGCTTCTGAAAATTTTTTAAAAATTCTACAATATAAAATTCCACAGAATTTAGTGCGATTTTTATCTTTTTCAAATCTACAAAGGTGACGACCAAAAATTAGAAAATTAGATTTTATTTGTTTTCTCTTTCCTAAAATTTGCCTACAGAAATTGAAAATTGCATAAACATGCGCAGTCTAGTTATTAGTTTCCTTTAAACCGTAATAAAATTCTATTTTGGCTTTCTTAATGCACAGCTACTGAAGAACATACAAGGTGTTTCGTTTATCTGAAAACGAAAATATCTCGTGACGCACTGAAGTTACGACAAAATTTGTTTACAAAAATTGTTCGGTATGAAGGGGACAATCTTATGATGTAATTTTTTTAGGACTCGAATGGCGGTAGGGGAACTTTCAAAGTCAAATTCATTTTTTTAAATGGAACTATATATTTTTTTTTGTCATAACACGATAACATTTTCCGAGATGAATTCTACGACATATGTATCACATAATGTTATTTACTGTCACAGAACATTAGAAATTATATTATTTTGTAACTTCTCAAGTAGGCAATGGCAGTACATATCTGGTTGTCGGCTATTAGCTGCACACTGTAAACAAAGATGGTCCTCCTTATGTCTCCTTAAGTTTCTTAAGTTACCGAAATAAATACACATAAAACTTATAGTTCATATCCTCAGCAATTTTATTCAATGTAGGTACATAAAATTGCTCTGTTTATTAGTTAATTAAATAATTTCATTATTTTTTGCGCTTATCAATGTTTAATTTAACTGTTGGCTTTCGTTGAGAAAGATGCCGCCTATGAAATTCCCGAGCCACTTCTGCATAGAATAAATATCCATCACCACGCAGACAAACTAATTCAGCTTTTTCCCGAAGGGAAAGTTCTGGAATGAGATAACTTAGAAATCATCAAACAGAACTCAACGAAATTATTAGAGTCTCTAGTATTGCACTTTCTCAACTAAAATAAATGAGACTCGAGACAAATAAGGCAACTCTTCAAAACAAATGACAAGAAGGTCGATCTTTGTTTACAGTGTGCAGCTAATAGCCGGCAACTGACTATGTACTACCATTGCCTACTTAAGAAGCTACAAATTTATAATATAGTTTCTAATGTTTTGTAACAGTAAATACCATAATGTGATATGTCGTTGAATTCGTCTCGGAAAATGCTATCGTGTTATGACAAAAAATACATGGTTCCATTTAAAAAAATTAATTTGACTTTGAAATTTCCCCCACCGCAATTCGAAATTTCTTTATACTTATTTCTACAAAACATAAATATAACTCTGTTACAAAATAATATAGATAGAATATAAATACATAAAAACTTAGCATAAATAATGGAAAAAACAAAAAATGAACAAAACTGTATACCATGTAAAATACACTAAAAATATGTAATGTAAAACCAAAACAATAGAATAATGTTTATATATAAATCATTTCAGGAGAATAGTGAAATATTTTAATCTTCATGAAACGTGATAATACAACCTATTTTTCAATGGAATGATAAAGATTGGGTACTAATAATTACAAAGTGAATAAGATAAGCAAAACACAGCAGTTTATTTTCGTTAATATTAACAATATACGGAATATTTATCGAAAATAGGGATTGAAAACAATTTTTACAGTTTTGCACTTTAATTGTGCTCGTCGAAATAAAGCTTTAAATTAATATTTTGTCCATTTTTCTTTACTCTTTTGTACTCCTTCTAGCCTGCGTGGCATACTCCCAGATAGCACACAGACGTCTTAAAGACGTCTAAACATTAAACATTAAATTAAACATTAGTATTGAACATTGACCATTAAAATTGAAATTAAAATTAAAATTAAAATTAAACATTACAATTGAAATGTAACATTACAATTAAAAGTAAACATCAGACAAACGGTATCCTAAAGAAAATGAACGAAAATTAAGAAAATTTATAACACAACACTGAAATAAATATAGCAGAAGGGCATAAGCAAAAATAACAACGGTACAAATAATAGCAATGAAAATACTTACTTGCCAAATAGACACATGCACAGACACACACGCGCGCACGCGCGCACACACAAACACACTTGTGTATATTGTATATAAGACGTTAATGATTAAACTCCAACGAAACTATTCCTGCATTTCGGTACACAATGCCTCTTCTAAAATAATTACGTTCTCGTACAGCCAGCAAATAAGCCGTTTAACTCAATTGAGAGTGAAGAACGAGTCGGGTACAGGCTTTGTTCGAGAGAACCAGCTTATTGTGCAACGAAAGAATGTTTAGCCGTGCTTACGAGAGAGATGAACAGAAAATATATAGCGTCTTCAATAGAACAGGGAATCATTTCTGATACAGTCTTTACTCGATATGTGTACAAATATCTAGCCGATAAAAGTCCCGGAACTATTCCCACTGCCACGGGGTATACCCCGTGAAGGGCCAAGAAGTTTCGCTGTTCTTCTCTACGTTCAGCAGTGTCCCTGGGTAGACCCGTATTATGGACACATATCCAGTAAACACTGTACAGGAAAGCGAAGCTTCTTGGCCCCTCCAGGGGTATAACCCACGGTAGTGCGGATAGCTCTCGGACTTTATCGGCTAGATAGTTGGGACATATATCGAGTAAGATATACAGTGCTGAATCAGAAGAAAAATAGTTCAAATGCCGTTCCTAGTAATCATTATTATTGATTTATTCTGTTTCGAACTTGAATTCGACGCTGCTACGAACTAATATCAGAGAGGAATGAGAGTGCTCACGCCCGGGGTTTCGGCGTTCCCACTTTCGTAACATCGCCGCTTTAGCATGGCACAGAACCGGTCAGTCTTTCCTGGAACAGAACCGGTCAGTCTTTCCTGGAACAGAACCGGTCAGTCTTTTAGCATAAAACTGAACGCACATTATTTTTTTAACCAGGATTAGAACGTACGGCTTAATTGTTTTATATGAAATATGTAACTAACATGTAAATCTTGTGTACAAAATCTCTAATTAATATAAATTAAGAATAATATTAATTGTAATGATACGTATTTTATTTTTTTCCAAGTTTGTAGTTGCAAACTTTAGTTGTAAAAAATGGAAAATCCAGAAAAATTCGAACAAATACAGATCTCATATCGAAGTTTAAAAGCGACCAACCTGAATATTAATTTAATAATGAGCTATTGTCATCAACACTATCTTAAATTTTTTCATATATTTAGCTACTGTTATTATTAATGAAAAGAATTTTTCTTTCATGAATAAATATTTTTTCCACCTCAGCACCATAAGATTTTTACTAGATGACTTTAAAAACACATTAGAACTATTTTTAAATAATTTTACTCGAAAACATTCTAGTTTACTCTTTATTTCACCGTTCTACTAATTTTTTATGGGCTGCATTGCAGCTCTGTTTAACACTCTTTTACAACTCAATACCATGGTACCATCCACATTCAAGGAAGAACAATTTTTTGTAAGCGGATGGAGAATCGCGCATTATTGGCAATTTATGGTTGTATGTTTTTAATCAGAACAATATTGTTAAGACGAATGAGTTGTAGAGCTTGTTCCGATCGAAATGAGTCCAAACACGACATCATTTGGACTGTCTTTAATGAGATTGTAATTTTTATCGTCACATTACGTATCAGTGAAACTTGTTCGATTACACTCGAATTTGACCTAATTCTCATCAGGAAAATCACCTCCATTCGCTCGTCACAATTTCATGAGGATATATTGAAAAATCTAAAAGTTTAAACTTTCATACGTGCGCGATTCTCCATTCGCTTACATTGTATGTCGTCTGTCGTCGCTGGGTCTTTGAAGCTCGGCGCTCGGCAAAAGTTATTCGAAGATTTATTCGAAGCCTTCGAATAAAAGATACAGATAAAAGATGATAAAATTATTCGAAGTTCGAATAAATCCGCTTCGAATAAAAAAAATTATCTTTATTCGTCGGATAAATTCTCGACGAATAAAATTATTTATTCGATACTCGTCGAATAAAGATACTTTTTTTATTCGAACCTTCGAATAAGGAAATAAAAATTTTTTTATCTTTTATTCGTTATTCGAAATTTTTATTTAGATAAATATTTTTCCCAACTCTGGTCGGAGAATGTAACATTTGATAATCGATATGGGTCCGTGATGATTCACCTTCTCACCGACGAGAATTTCCTTAGTGGTCTTCTGCACCGACGAAATACCGTTGTTGGCCTTCTGTTTCTTACTCCAGCCAAAATCAATCCTAGAGAGCGGTAGAAAACGCCGCATTTTTCGAGCGACACATTCTCCCGTAAGGCTGGCAGTCTTTATATACAGGGTGGCCCACATAACTCTGAACAGCTCAATATCTCGAAAACTATGCCATCGATTTTAAAGTTCTTAGTCTTAAATTGCATGGAACTGAAGGGTCTTTCTGACTACATAAACGTGCAGTGGCCTCCCTTCCCCTTTAACGGGGGAGGGGAGGTACCTTTATAATTTTAAATGGAACCCCCTATAAAATGTTACATATTTAGATTCTACCGGAAAAAACAAGTCAATTTTGTCTGAAACATTTTTTTGTCAGATACTTCCATGATGAGATATAACAGTTTGAAGTTTCGAGTTGTAGGTACTTGAACCGCTCGGAAATAGCGTTATGGAATTATACGCGCTTGAGTCCTTTGCTTATAAAGACACATATTTTAAATTTTTATTGCGAATTTAAATAAAAAAGTTTTGAAAAGTGTCTGTCATTTTAAGTTTTAATTATAATTGTATTGTTTGCTATTTTTTATACCTTATAGTATTGTTTCTTTATATGTTATATTTTTTATATTTTATAAGCAATAAACTTTATGTATAACCATATTTATTAATTGTATTGTTAAATTTCATTTTCTGTGAGTAATTGTCAATACATATACATTAGTAACGACATCTAGACTTTTGCCCGAAATTCGGCTATTTGTCCGCACTGTGAAGGACTCTCCGCGTCTCTTTCTTTCCCACACGCTGTCCTTCGTTGTGTCCGAAACATCAATCGTTCATTACACAAGTAATTATCATTGGAATTATATCATATTTGATATCGTTTTCATTGGAAAATTGCTACGAATATGATGGTAAAAGTCCCATAAAAAAATAATTAATAATAAAAAAGTTTATTTTTTGATTTAAAGACCCGAGCTTACACCAGTCTTTCAACTTTTCCGAACGCTTCGGCTCTCCACGTCTCTTTCTTTCTCATGGGCTGTCCTTCTTTGCATCCGAAAATTTAATCGTTCATTACACACGTAATTATCATCGGAATTATATCATATTTGATATCATTTTCATCAGAAAAATGTCTCAAATTTGTTTGTCAAAAAGTCATAAAAAGATAATGAAAAATAAAGAAGTTTTGTTGTTTCATTGGTAGTGGTGTCACACCGATGTAACCGACCCAACACTTATGTATTATGTGACACTCTTCGGCGACCGCTGCTGTCGAGCTTCGCTGTCCCTTTCTCCATTCGACAGGGTATCACAGTAAGCGTTTCCTGAAAACTGAATGTCTCTGACCGGACCCAAGTTTTGCACATTAATACCGAGCTTACATAATCTTATACTTTCTGTCAAAATTTCATTTTCTATTTAAATTAGTTTGTTATTGAAACTCATTAATAGTGTAGGGGACGGAGCCGTTAGCGGAAATCGACGGTTAGGTCGGCGAAAACGCAAAAACGACCAGCGTTTTTGTCGAGCAGGTCGTCCGCGGATTGCCGAAAAATATAAACACGGCGATAGGTGAATGCCCGAGCGAGCGCGTGCGAATGGGTGTGAGAGAGAGAGAGAGAGCATGAGTGTGTGAGAGAGACAGTAAGAAAGGTGCGACGACTGCGAGCGATGTAGGTGATCCGATTCGGGTGTGTGTATGATGACGATCGGCCGATGTATGCGAGGCAGAGTTAAAGAGGCAGAGTTAAAGAGGCAGAGTTAAAGAGGCAGAGTTAAAGAGGCAGAGTTAAAGAGGCAGAGTTAAAGAGGCAGAGTTAAAGAGGCAGAGTTAAAGAGGAGAGTCCCCTCTATCCCTTGACTCAAATTTGAACTTTCTCGCGTGTTTAGTTTTTGCGTAACACGTCATTTTGTATCAAAATCGGGCATATTTACAAAAATCAACAATTTTTGAAAACGTTGCGTGATGGCAATTCTGCTTTCAGATTTGGTTTTAGGATGACAAAGTGTATAAGAATCACCCAACAGGTATTGCAAAACGATTTTGGTGTTGAACAGTGTTATCAGTGGATCGGCATAATTTTTTAATGAGTTTTACTGCGAATTTTATCCTAATATCTCTCACGGTTCAACATTTATTGTAAATGCAGCATTCGCTTCAGATAATTTTAATTTCGTCAATTTTAAAATGTTCATCTTTTTAAAAACAGGTCTGTAAAGAGGACACTTGGGGCTTTATCCTCATTTTTTGGCAAATTTTTAAAAAGTTCCCTTCTATGAAAAGATTGCATTTGTTGAAAACAACGCACACCTCCAGCCAAAAGAAAGTAACACATGTTTCGTTCTTCTACTCTCGGAATCATTCGGCAGGGATCGACGTCTTGCGTTGCACACATATACATATGTATATCGTCGCTGTGATTGCACATATATATGTATATTTTGTGGCCGCTTCGACTGCGGCGAACGTAGATAGAAAAGGACAGCATGCAAACACGGCCGCGTGGCCGAAGGCGCAACAAAAAGGCAACACAACCCGATGATATTATTATCCGATTTGTACCGTGTTTGGGCTTATTTTATTCAGGAAAACATTTTCAATCTGTAGGTAATGATATCATTATGATAACGTTAATAAGAAATAATATTAGATTTAGTTGGTAAACGCCAATACGCTACTGGTTACAATGTTGCCTCTGATACTGAATCACGACCATATGGAGCGTCGCTTCGTGTGCCGCCTGGAAACAACAATGTAAGCGTTTCACTTATTAATAACAATAAAATGTTTGTTATAATTCATAATCCTGCCATGCGAACATTATTAATAGATTGCAAATAGTTTGCTGATGAAAACAAGTCTAAACACGCCATAAATCTGATAAGTTAGACGGTGCCAGTATTGAAACGTTTTCTTCGAAGTTCATCAACGAATTTTATTTCATTAGCTGACCGTTCCATTTCGATAGAGTCCGCTGCCGTACCAGAGCATGTTCTACAGAGTCGGTAAGTCAGAACCGTAGACAGAAAAATGCATTGCATGCAATGCCCATGCCTATGTACGTGTATCTGTACATAATACATAATCTAAAGAGTTTTTTATAAAATTGCCTTAGAACTTAATATCTAGCAGAGTACCGATGGTGAAACCCAATGACATTTCCTTTTATTATAAAGACTTTTACTCACTGCAAAACGTGACGTAAATTGTTTAAGTAATAAAAATGTGTTTGTTTAAACAATCCTTTAAGTAATAAAAATGTACTGGTTTAAACATTTGTTTCAATAATAAAAATGTACTGGTTTAAACATTTGTTTAAATAATACAAATTTATTTGTTTAAACAACCGTTTAAGTAATAAAAATGTACTGGTGTGTTAGAAACTACGAGTTTCTGGTCCCAAGGTTCTGAGGTAAGTGCCGTGGGGTTCATCACAGTCCTCTTACCAAAGGGCATAGCCTTCCCCACTCCGTGGCCAGATCCTTCAGGACAAAGAGACCCTTGTCTTTGGCAATACGACGCACAATGGTCTGAGAGCGCGGCTAAAACTCCATATTTTCAAGTGTCTTATAAAATCAAATTTTTTATATTTTTGTTTAGTAGGGGAGTAAATTAAAACGTTTCAAGGATGAATCAAATTCTGCAATTCCATAAAAATGAATTAAAGGCCATGCTAAGCATACCTAGGTTTCAGAATGAATTCAAGCGCATGTTTGAAGAAACCGTATGCGCCTGTAAAAATAGAAATACGAAAAATATTTTTTTTCTGGCTTACTTCGAGTACTAAGACTCGGAAACAATCGTGGAAACTATTTATTTTTAATTTCTTCGAGCAGTTTTACATGTAGTGCCATTAAACGTGGAAAAGAGCAACGTTAATGAAGTTTAAAAAGCGATATCTCTCTTGCGCCAACGTGCGCTAACGTTAGCATGCTAAAAACACGTTTGTAGATGTCGAAGTAAATAATAAATCCAAAATTCAACAGCGGCAACCTGCGGTTTTGCGTTTTATCTCATGAAATGTCGGTGAAAAACGTGGTGTCGTCACCGATAAATGGCGAGTTGATTTCGCTATATGCACTGCTGCCGCCAATCTGTAGTGTTTTGTTTAGGACGCGTTTATGTTGCTACGCAACAGTATTTCTGGGCGACATAAACAACTGATTTTTCAACTGGGTGTTTATGGTTCTTCTCTGTTTCTTGTCATTTTTTAACAAAATGTTTCGGTGTGCGAATCACGAATTGGTGCACTGCACCACGACTGTCACGCTCGCAAAAACTCAAGAAATAACTCGAATGAAGGTGTTTTTAATTTTCTTTTGGTTTCGTCTGACCCTTAAATAAATAAATTTCGTTCAGAACCAAAAACAAAAAACAAGCTACCATTTGATGAACAAGTTGAAGCTCTACTGTTGTAAATTTCGATAACAACTAGCATACCTACGTATACCTTTTTCATTCTCTCTCATGCCACTGGCTAGAGGCATGGAAGTAGAGGGGCGGTCCATTGACCGTCCTGGGTGAGGTCAGGTTTTTAGTGGGTATGGGTACGCCAAAAATCGAGCTCCACACTACCCCATTCTGGGGTGTGCGTAAGGCAATTTTCCTCCTCTTCCTTACAAAAAAAAAGTATACCTTTTTCGTGTAAATAATAAGCTTATCAGCTATATCATAAGCTATATCATAAATTTTCATTAAATCTTGTACATAGGCGTATTCTTCTTATTTCATTTTATTTTAAATTACATAAAATTATTAGTCGCTTGCCTTCTCTAAACATTCTCACCTTCAATAAACAGTCAATGCTTAGACAATCGATAGCTGTGAGACCCAAATCGGTCATTAGCTATCGCGTCGCCTGCTGCCAGGACTGTTTAGCCTCACGGGCCACAGACGTTATAGAGCCCTGCCATAAATCTGTCGAGGAATAAACATCCGTTCGGTCATTCCCACCAAAACCTCTCGTTAAAAATGCGTTGACGCTAACAGGTGTAAACATTTGTTTCAGTAATAACAATTTATTTGTTTAAACCATTGTTTAAATAATAAAAATTTATTTGTGTAAATAATCGTTTAAAGCTTAAACGATAAAAAGTGTTCGATTACACTGTCCAACAAAATTAAACTTTTTTCGAGTTTTGCAATACCTGTTGGGTGATTCTTATACACTTTGTCATCCTAAAACCGAATCTGAAAGTAGAATTGCTCCATCACGCAACGTTTTCGAAAAATTTTGGTTTTTGTAAAAATACCCGATTTTGATACGAAACGACGTGTTACGCAAAAACTAAACACGCGAGAAAGTTAAAATTTGAGTCAAGAGATAGAGGGGACTCTCCTCTACATATTCATATAGTCAATTATATTTTTATGTACTTCCTAATAGTTGTAAATGGTTGTTAAAGTTTGAAAATGTGCCGACGCGGGTACTTTGTACGCTCTATTTTTGTATTTATGTGAAAAATCCTTTATCTAGCAGGAATTTACTATACAGGAATGCATTCTACAGACATTTCTGGTAAAGAAACCATTCACGAAAAGTATGTTGTTCCCTTAATGTACGACAAGGATCAGAAAATGTTAATTGACAGCGTGTGCGCGACGCGTTCGCGCCAGACGGCCATTGCAGCCTTTTCGCGACTCGCCAGGTCCGTCGCTATGCGTAGTCGACGTTGGTATCACTCAAGTATGTCTTTGCTTACTATGCTTAATTAAATGCATTTTTGGGTGCCAATCATTACAAAAGATTATAAAAATACGAGTTATATTCACATTTCATTGTGGAAATGCTTAATAAAGAAAATTGAATACAAAAACTTACCTATTTCTGATGTAAACAAATTTAAAATGTTTCCGCCTTGCTTGACGTTTGTTCCTGGTATCCCGATTTTCAATAATAAGTGTCCAGCAGTAATCAGCAAGCATCCGCACATAAGTCTTTTCCTTTGTAACGTTTTTCCATTGTTGAAATATCTTGATGAAAGATTAATGCTGGAATTGTATTCCTTGTTTTGATTTTAAAATAATTTCGTCATGAATAGAACAAAAACAGTCCGGCTGATTTATACACTTCCGCGAGATTTTATCGATTTAATATAGAGAGATCTATGTCTTAATTATGTACTTCGATCAATAAAATCGATAAAAATAGTCCCATTTACATAGTGTTTGGACTTATTTTAATCGGAAGAATCTTGAATGTCCATTGGTATTACAATTATAAAGATAAGACAACAATTACTGAAAATAAAATTTTCCAGTCACCGCATTGCTGCGGTCAATTTTCTTTCTTAAGCATTTCCACAATGAAATGTGAATATAACTCCTATTTTTATAATCTTTTGTAATGATTGGCACCCAAAAAGACAAAAAAAAATCTATGTAAATAGTAAGCAAAGACATACATGAGTGGTACCAACGTCGACTACGCATAGCGACGGCCCTGGCGAGTCGCGAAAAGGCTGCAATGGCCGTCTGGCGCGAACGCGTCGCGCACACGCTGTCAATTAACATTTTCTGATCCTTCTCGTACATTAAGGGAACCAAATACTTTTCGTGAATGGTTTCTTTACCAGAAATGTCTGTAGAATGCATTCCTGTATAGTAAATTCCTGCTAGATAAAGGATTTTTCACATAAATACAAAAATAGAGCGTACAAAGTACCCGCGTCGGCACATTTTCAAACTTTAACAACCATTTACAACTATTAGGAATTACATAAAAATATAATTGACTATATGAATATGTAGAGGAGAGTCCCCTCTATCTCTTGACTCAAATTTTAACTTTCTCGCGTGTTTAGTTTTTGCGTAACACGTCGTTTCGTATCAAAATCGGGTATTTTACAAAAACCAAAATTTTTCGAAAACGTTGCGTGATGGAGCAATTCTACTTTCAGATTCGGTTTTAGGATGACAAAGTGTATAAGAATCACCCAACAGGTATCGCAAAATTTTTTTGGTGTTGGACAGTGTTATTAATGGTAGTCACTATACCGTGGTACGTATTTACGTATTACGACTTGGCAACGTCGGATAAAAAGGTCGGTTATCCGAGCCTCGAATAAAATCTCGAATAAAAGATACATGTGATTTTCATCTATGGCAAATACTCGTCACGAATAAATGGTCAAATAAATCGTCTGGCCAAATCAAGTTTCGAATAACGAATAAAAGTTACGGATAAATCTCGCCGCCACATCTGGGTTCGAATAAATTCTGAATTTTTCTTTATTCGTCAACTAAAATCGGACGGATACTCGGCGTCACCGAGTATCTATAAATAAATCCGTCGAATAAATGGTGGCGTTGTATCCGACTCTCGAATAAATCCCGAAGATAACCAGAAAATCATCCGAGAGGCAGGTCGAATAAAACTCTCCAAACCAGACGCTCGACGAATAAAGATACAGATAACTTCTCGCGATTCATCCGACTTCGACTAAAAACAAAAGATACAGAGTATCTGTATCTGAAAGCTATTTAAATAATTTTTTATTTAGATACTGCCCAACTCTGTGAGAATGTAGATCGCCGCGGATAGATTCTCCGACACAATCAGAACCCTTTCTCCCATCAATTTTTCCTGCAACCGAGGTAGGTACAGCCTTTACTCGATATATGTCTCAAATATCGAACCGATAAAAGTCCCAAAACTATCCCCACTGCCGCGAGGTATACCCCGTGAGGGGCCAAGAAGCTTCGCTGTCCTTTTCTACGTTCGGCAGAATATCAAAAAATAGTACCTTCTAGCCGATATATGTCCCTGGGTAGACCCGTGTATTGGACACAACGAGTAAACACTGTATCTTCGATAGGTGATCGGCAACTTGACGAGTTGCAAAAGTCGGAAAAACTTGTCTCACTGTGATTTATAATTATCGAGTTAACTGGAAAGTTTCGTACCACTGAAAATCTAAAATTTATAAGAACACAAAAACGATAATATCTCTGTTTCTTGTGCAATATTACAGTGGAGTAAGTCGTCCGAAGATATTTCAATAAAATCAGGTTAATTACAATCGAAGGGGCTGCCGCAATAGGGAGGCATTCAGCCGCTTTCGGGTAATTACAGTATAAACAAAAAGCGATAAAAAAAAAATCAAGCTCCACAGACGCTTTCTAACGAGACATTCGATTGTTCCGTTTGAAATCGAACACAGTGTAGCGGTCCAATCTTTCTCGAAGGATTCTCGGAAAGATCTCGACAGGAACGTGGCAGTAACATTTTAAACGGACGGAAAATTAATACGAAACCGGGGAGGACACAAGCAAATTGTTGAGCAGCTCTCTGAATGATTGATGAGCGTTGAGTGAATATTCATCTCTCTTTGTTTTCAGCTCCCTGTCGTGGATGTCGGTTGCAGGAGACAAGCTGCTGTTCTTAAGTCAAAGTTAATTTCAAACCGTCATTTACGGAGCGACTTAATCTTGAACGCGACATAATATTGAGAAAGGATACCCGTAAATATCTACGTCGATGCATTGCGAATGCTTTCGGAAATGCTAAACACTATTCGCTATTAATTTTTGTCTATGCTGCTTGCTGTAGGCGATCTGACTAGCTACAAACAGGTCGAAGCTACTGAGTAGTAAAAACAATATTAGAGCTGCCTGTGCAAACCAGGGACCATAACTGTAATAACCAAAAAGAAAAAAGTCATTGAATAACAAGTATTACATCAATTAAAATCGTATTGGGTAGAAATAAGGATTATAAGGAACCGAAAATTTTTTCTGTTACTGGTAAATGTCGTTGAGAAAAATTCATTTCGATCACTTATAACAGTTATCAATGAGAGAAATTTATTTCGATCACTAATGACAGTTATCAAAAGAAAAAGTTCATTTCGGACGCTCGTAACAATTATCGATAGGAGAAGTTCATTTCGATCGTTCATAACAGTTATCGATAAGAGAAATTTATTTCGATCGTTCATAACAGTTCTCAATGAGAGAAATTTATTTCGATCCCTCATAACAGTTATTAATGAGATAAATTTATTTCTATCGCTGATAACAATTATCAATGAGAGAAATTAATTTCGATCGTTCATAACAGTTATCGATAAGAGAAATTTATTTCGGTCGCTCATAACAGTTTTCGATGAGAGAATATCATTTCGATCGCTCATAACAGTTATTGATGAAGGAAATTTGAAATAGTTATTATTAAATAGTACAACATTCAAATAATAGGCAATCAGTTACTTAATAAATGTTTTATTCACGAAATTAATTGCTACAATCAAAATTCAATGTGACAGACATGAGTTTTTCCAAATGTTTTCTTGACAAATTACACCGCAAATCATCTAACGTTAATCTTAGAGCAGAGAAGGTTCGTTCAACGCTAACCTGAGTTGCGAGCATAGCGTAAATTATGCACGCTAGCTTTGATAAATGCAGAAGTCTATATTTGTGATTTTCCCAGTTGAAAAAATTTTGAAAAATTTTTTTTCAGATTTTTTGTTGTTCTTATGGTCTGTTGATTCGTCTTGTTGTACGAAACCTTCTCAATGAATTTCACAGGCTTGATCCATCCGTAAAATAGTAGACAACTCAGTAATTAAAGGAGCAACTGAAATAAATTTTCTCAAACAATAATTATTATGAACAAGTGAAAAGAAATTCGATCATCCTTAACTGTTATGAGCGATCGAAATCAATTTCTCTCATTGATAACTCTTATGAGTGATAGAAATAATCTACTCTCATTGATAACTGTTATGAACGATCGAAATGAACTTCTCTCATAGATAATTGTTTTGAGCAATCGAAACAGTTTTTCTTCATCGATAACAGTTTTTCTTTATCGATAACAGTTATCGAGGAGGATCCAATTTTTTGGACACTAATAGCTGTCATTTGTAACCAAAAGGTATAAAAATCGATATTTTTTAATCATTTTATTCTTCGATTTTTTTTCTTTATATTTTGTATAGATTATCTTAAATTTCAATAATAATTGACCCTTAGCGCTCGAATGGTGACTGTAAGGCACCACTAAAAATTGCTGTGTCATTATTCAAAATATTAAATTTGTTTGCATTTTACAAATTACTAAACTCTTCGGTATTGTACGAGTAAGTTGCACCATTTTCGTATGTATAACATGGAAAAAAATATATAGAAGGGCACATCTTCTAGGTCGGAAAAAATGTTTCGTTTTGGAGTTGAAATAGCTTCGAGTGCAAGGGTTTATTAATCATTTTTATCGTGGAAAATTTTAGAGTAAATATTATTTTTTTGGTCCCTGGTGCAAACATTAGAAACGAATAAAAGGGGCTGGACGATCGTAGACGTCATTCTGAGCACATTAGGTGATATAAATTTTCGTTATTGCGATTATCGTGGTTGCTTCTTTAATTCTACGAATTGCCATTTGTTTTTGGTACATACACTCGAGCTTACCTTATTATCGCAAGAGGATCATGCATATTAGTGTTAGAATGTAATGAAGTGTCTTCAGGAAGGAATCTCTCATTGTTCCCGTCGTCGGTTGGTCTGCCTTTAATAGGACATCCATGATGCTTGGCTTCTTCGTCTGGATCTACGCTCTTTGCCTTTCGTTGCCGCCATTTTTCGGCTGGGGAAGTTACGGACCGGAAGCAGCAAACGTGTCCTGCAGCGTGTCCTGGGGGGTGCACGATCCAATTACGAAAAGCGACAGTTACATCGGCTTCCTGTTCATTTTCGGTCTGGTCATTCCCGTGACAATCATCAGCACCAGTTACCTGGCGATCATAGCGACCTTGAGGAAATCCAAGAAGAGAGCAGGTAATCTATTTATGCTCATCTTTCTGCTCCTTTGTCTTCCCCCTTAAGGTCGATGCACATCTCACCGGCCGGCCGACCGGCCGTTTTTTCCCCGTTTATAAGCATTTTGGGGTCCGGGACAGCTATTAGAGAGGGTTCGAGAGGCTCGGAACAAAGGCACAGCGTGTCCTCTGCTACCAGAACCCCAGGGGTTCGCTGCCCAATGCTAGAGCCGGCCGGCTAGCCGGCTAGCATTCTCGACGAGAATGTTCGCAGGCTAGCCGGCCGGCTCGTAGCGTGGCAGTACGAAGACAGAATGAACATGCTGTATTTATTTAAAAAACTATCAACCAGAACTTTTCTGAGTTCCTCGTGGTAATAGATCTTGTTAAGGAATTTGAACGTTGTAACAAACGAAATAACAATTTATTACCACGCTAACGAAAAAGAAAGAATATCATCTGACAATCTGTGCGGTGAAACAATTCGTCATTATTTATTTCAAAAGCTGTTAACTAGAACATTTCAGAGTCCCTCGTGGTAATAGATGGGGAATACTTTGTTAAGGAATTTGAGCGTTATTAGGAAAAAGCTACCAGAATAATTAATAATACGGTACTCCCTTTCGGAGCTATAGGTTCGAGCTACCATTTGTTGGGTTTGAGGGGAACATCTGTCGTATTTTAAATAGGCAGGTAATTTTTCTTGTGAATCAAAAACACATGTTGAATGTGAAAAATTATTAGATCTCGAGATATTTTCAAAAAATGTCATACATTTTCTTGTATTTAGTGAAATACAGCTACACTTTTTCAAAATCTTAGTTTTCGTACTCGAGTTACGATACGTGACTTGCTACTGAATTATGAAATGCTCACTCGTACAAATCGGTTTCTGTTATGATAACAATGTCGAAAGGGTGTTTACCTTTACAACATAGTTATGAAGTGTTTGAGTATCTTCTTCAATAAAGACATTTTTTGAAAATATCTCGAGATCTAATAATTTTTTTGCCATGGTACCCTAATCATTTTTTACGTAGAATGAAAGGAAGAATCTATTCTATTTAAAGAAATGATGCAATTGTTAATTGCACATGCACTGCAGCATCTAAAAAAAATTTAAAGGCCTACAGATGTAGTGCTCTTCGAACCATTTATCTTTCTCCTTTATCATTTTTTCGTAAATGCAATAATAACGGAGTTATGACTTGAAACAATTGTGTGGACCACCCTGTATAAGGATGTGCGATGCTGTTTCACTAATTGTAAGTGCCAGGAACGTTTCCTATTTCCATGGTGTTGTAAAGGAGAGGTACGGATAGATTACCTAAGGAGCTGTGGAGCCCCTAAAAACATTTTTTTTTGTGCCACGCACAGCAGGGAACTGTCAACGCGCTCTCGAAAGGCCATCTGGAAAGGGTCGAGAGGCCAGAGAAGAAATTCGGTTCCAAAGCCTGACACGGTTGCCGCCAGTAAACGCTAGGGCCAAAACCAGGGTTATAATTTTGAGCCGGCCGGCCGGGCCGGTGAGATGTGCATCGACCTTTAAGGGGGCCGGCAGGCATTTGGCCTTGACTGTCATGCTATGTTACGCTGTGCCTCTTTTCTAGACATTTTACGTCTTAAATAAGTAAGTAATCAATTAAAAATGCATACCACCGTGTTTGTATATGTCTTTGCTACGTCTGTACAGAGCCTTCTTTTCGATACGAACACTAAATCTCTCGAAATTAAGAGAATTTCTCTGCAATATACGTATATAAACTTGCAAGGATCAAAATCTTGACAAATTAACGCTTCAATATTGCAATGAGCAGTTTAAAAGTGGTCACTTGTGTTTCCTAAAAGTCCAATCTACGTCTGTACAGAGCCCAAATTGTGCATTTCTACCTCATCGTGGAGTAATTTGTAATATTCGGCAGAAAACTCGCTTTCTGAAGCAAGTATGACATCACAAGATGGCTGCCGCAGAGAGATTCTCTTAATTTCGAGAGATTTAGTGTTCGTATCGAAAAAAAGGCTCTGTACAGACGTAGCAAAGACATGTACAAACACGGTGGTATGCATTTTTAATTGATTACTTACCTATTTAAGACGTAAAATGTCTAGAAAAAAAGGCATAGCGTAACATAGCGTGACAGTAAAGGCCAAATGCCTGCCGGCCCCCTTAACCAATCAGCTCTTTTCGAGGAGTATACTCGTCACGAAGAAATCGCAATATCTTGTGTTCTGACGAATATACTCGTCAAAACATCTAACTAGTTAATTTTTGCAACGCAATTTAGCTACACATTTTTCAAAGACGTCGCAACAGCTATCTGGTTAATCCCTTGCACTGATATTTATTTTGTGATTGTAATGATTATAAATTCTTCATCGTTTATATTTATTGTATGCCTATGTTTTCTCCGAAGGATATATATCAACTACAACAAAATAGAATTTTATTTCGGTTTCATCACGAGTCTGACTCGATATTGTAGGGCAAGGGGTTAACTTAACCGAATCTCGCTTTTCTCATATTGCTCCCAACCAGGTGTAAATAACCACAGAATCTTCGTTATCATCCTAGATCCTCAGAGGAGACCACGTAAAACACTTGCCTCTTCCACTCTGAGAAATAAAATACGAGAAAGTAGTTTGTTAATTGCACAGACAAAACTCGGTAAAAAAATACTTTTGATACGGGCATATACAGGGTGTACCAGATAAAGTGTGACAAGCTGTTTGCTCAGAATCTAATGAAAATGTCGACTTTATTTTTTTGTAAATTAAATGGTTAAGGGGGCTAATTTTTTAGTATGTATTATAATATTATTATAATGTAATATTATTATAACAATATTTTTTTAAATGGGAAGTAGTATTGATTTTTTGTTATTGTGATACCTCTCAAACCCTTTAACACTTTGCACTCGAAGCTATTCTAGCTCCAAAACGAAACATTTCTACCAACCTAGAATATTTCCCTTGCTACCAAAATGGGCTTCCCTAGCTTCCCTTTCCCTCCAAAATGGTGCAAGTTATTCGCACAATACTAAAATGTTTAGTAGTTTATTAAATACAAACAAATTTAATAATGTAAAAAATATTTTGAATCATGATACAGCAATTTTTAGTAACGCTTTACAGTCGCCATTCGAGTGCTAAGGGTTAAACAGCTGTCAGAATATTTGGCCGGAAAGCAGGAAAAATTAGTAGGAAACAAGAACAACAAGAACCTCTCTCTCTCTCTCTGTCTCTCTCTCTCTCTCTCTCTCTCTCTCTCTCTCTCTCTCTCTCTCTCTCTCTCTCTCTCTCGGAGGGACCTTTGCTATCTGAAAAAGACCGGGGAAACGGCTATTGCATTTCCTTACACCTGATAGAATAGCAATATCCGTGTTTCGCTGAGGGGGGTGGCTCGAGAGACGCCCTTTCCGCTTCACAAAGAGAACGCCGAGATAGTTTTATCGGTTGGTAATCCAGGCGCCCTTTTTACTTCCAACAAACGTCGGTCTTGTGATTCAGGTGCACGAGGAAAACGAGAAGCGAAGATCAGGAAGATGGTCGCGTTGATGATCATGGCCTTCCTGCTCGCTTGGTCACCCTACGCGGCGTTAGCTCTCGCCGTTCAGTATTTCGACGTAAGTAACTGGATAAAGTGTACCAGCTAGTCCGAAGTCGTCGAAGCAATAAGCCGCGAGGAGGATAACGGCGTTTACCTATTGGGACTCGACCGTCCAGAGTTTACTTGTAAACATCTGGGTACAAATCATGGCTGAACTTGGGAAAACGCTCCCCTTCCTTTCGACACACGACCTACGCCATTCTATTCGTTTTGATATGCTGAACACAAAGTATACGTGTCATTTTTGGCGCAAATGAATAGTTTTCGAGATATACGCGAAAAACTATCGCTACTACTACATGAATCCTGTATATTCGTACGCGTCCGTGACGGCGCACAGTGGTCCAAATCGAGAAATTCAGTGACTTTTGGCCCGAAAATGAACTTTCATGTATCGATACCTGATCAATGAACATTGCTTCCCAAATGTCCATAGACCTCGGAAATGGAGAAATTAGTACAATTTATTAAATATTATAGTTGTAATAAATATTGAAAGTTGGACATTTTAAGAAGAGTATTTTTCACGAGAAAAATTGCTTCACTTTGATGCGATGCCCTGACGTTCCTATTTAATATTTTCTCGCGCTTTTTTTTTAAATTAAAGAGCAGATTTTTGCGATAAGAAATCGTGTCTTACATTATTAATTAGTCTGCACAATGTATTAAAAGTTAATGCTGGACTAAATGGAGAAAATTAAAAAAAATTTTTATATTCGGTAAGAGATATCTTTAAAGTCCCAGGAAGTCCCAGTTTCTAACAAATTGGACTATTTTCAGTACACCTTCCTCTATATGATGGTATAAAAATTATTTCCGCACTCTTCCGCCTTTGCAAATTATAGCAGTTTAAAACTGACAATGTTACGATTATGATTGGTATCCCATGCCTGCTTCAGTCCATAAGTTATTAATGCATGGTGCAGATGTAATAAAACACGCATTATTACCAATCGAACAATTATCGGAGGAGGCTCAAGAAACACGTCACAAAGACTTTAAACAATTTAAATACAAACATACAAGAAAATCAGACAGAATATTAACAAATGAAGATGTATTTTATAGACTTTTATTGACATCGGACCCGCACATGTCAGCAATGCGAGTGAAATCATGTAAGAAAAGAATACAAAATTTAGAACCAGAAGCTGAATTATTAATAATTAAATAATAGAAAAGGCAGGCTTTGAAATGGATGGACTATAAAAAATAATGCTAGACAAAACCATTTGAGAATGAAGACTGACAAAGTATAAACAAATGTTATTTTTTCATATTTCATGTTATTATTAGTATATTATAAAACCATCATTGTTATCACATTTTTATCACAAAAGATTTACAAAAATGTTACTAAATTATTTTATATTATATACAATATTACAAATATTATCAATTATTATAAAAAATATCTTTTGACACAGTTATGTGACGTTTTTACCTTACCCGACTCCTCAAATTTACATTTTTCCCAATTCATTAAACATTGCATGTGTGAAACAAATATAAAATACACACTTAGAAAGAAAAAATGGTTTGGAAGATTGTATTTAAACAATTTTTTTTTAGTGAAAAATATCAATGAAAATGAATAAGAAATTATTATTTAACAAATTTAAAAATATTAATTTTTCTTTAGTTCAAATTGACTATTTTTTTTAATGAATTTTAGTGCAAATTTCATCCCGATAACTCTTATGGTACAAAAGTTATAACAAAAAGTCACTGAATTTCCCGATTTGGACCACTGTGCGGCTCGCCGCACAGTGGTGCCAAGGCGGCAAAAAATCCATTTTATAAATTTTCGATTTTTACAAAAAAAATTATTTTTGTATAGCCTAATACTTAGTGCATAATGTGCCAAAGTCCGATTTAAAAAAAATTTTTTTTACGGAGATATACAAATGGTAAATAACCATCTCTTCACTCCTGGGAATTCATCAGTTTTCAGTGCGATAATTATGCAATTACACCGCCTATAATTGAATACTTAGGGGTCTACAAATCAAAAGGGTTATTGCAAATGGTTTCAACTATTAACTGGCAAAAGAATTTTTCAAAAAAGGTTGTTTAACATTAAGTAAAATGGACTAACCGGAAGCCTCTTTGCGTTACGCTCATTTTTTATTTATGGAGGAATACAAAAAATTCTTTGAAAAGCTTCGATCTGGAACTAATCGTTTTGGCAAGGTGTAATATTGATCTAATTTTGTGCAAAAAATCATGAAACTCTTCGAGACCCTTTCGCCGCAATTTAAGTTTAACTATCAACTTTCATATCAAGAAATTTTTTAGGGATAGATCATTTATAATGAAGAAAAATGTGAAATAGTTAGTTATAATTAATTGTTTAAATTAAAAAATGTAATAATAATTTCTTTATGTTAAATAAACAAATCTTTCGTTCATTATTCAAATTTTTAAAGCATATATAGTAGATAATAAAAAAAAATATGACATTCATACGTATAAAAAAATATTTAATAACAATTTTTTTGTTAAATAAACAAAGATTTCGTTCACTGGACCACTGTCGCGAAAATGCAACAGGCATTTTTCTGGCAGTGGTTTAATGAGCGTTAAAGAAATAATTTATATAACAAAAAAAATTGTTAATACATTTTTTTTATACATACAGAATTAATAAATCATATGCATTTCACATTTTCCTTTATTACTTGGAAATATTCCTAAAAAAATTCACCTAAAATATCAAATACACCGTAACTTCCGCACGATTCATTCTTGGAAATTCTGAAAGTTGATATTTAAACTTAAATTGCGGCGAAAGGGTCAGGCGGGGTATCAAGATGTTTTGCACAAAGATAGTTCAATATTATTATACCTTGCTAAAACGATCACTGCCAGACAAAAATCTATTAACACGTTCGCGGACGCAAATGCTATAGCATTCATTTTCATAGTGATGCAAAATGACGTGAATGCTATAGCATTCAAATTTTAAAGCCAATTTTTATTCCTTTAATTCTATACAACCTTAAGTTTTTGTAATTAATATACATTTCAAATTGAAATTTGTTTTTGTAATTAATATACATTTCATTTGTCATTACTAATGACAGTTAACTTATTATTATTGTTTATTTCTAATCAGATTTCGGATAGTACAACTAGTTTCAAGAAAAATTGCCTGTCTATTTTTGCAGCTCACTGAAATTTTTACTGTCCGTGAACATGTTAACGTGTTTGGCCCACCGCAGTCCGCGAGTTGCTCATCACTGGTATAGAGCAATTCGATAACGATCCAGTGAATTCTCGATATATGTCAGCAACACGAGTCTTGATGTCATTTATCGTGCAGGAGTCACCGAACGTAGAAAAGAACAGCGCCGAGAAGTGTAAACATACCTATCCTACACGATGCATGTCAAAAACAAGGGTCCGGCAGCGACAAATACCGTCTCGAAGATTGTAATATTCTTTGACACACTGCCGAACGTAGAAAAGGACAGCGAAGCTCGAGTGACCTCGGTCGCCGAAGAGTGTAACATAATACAGGTCGGGTACATCGGTGTGAGACCGGGAGACCACTACTAATCCAATAACAAAACTTCTTTATTTTTCATTATTTTTTTATGGGACTTTCACCAACGTATTCGTGGCATTTTTCTAATGATAACGATACCAAAGTACGATATCATCGGAATGATATTTACTTGTGTAATGAACGATGATAGTTACTTCTCATTACAATTATGTTAACGGAAAATTAGTGTAAATATGATCCGAATGATATCGTGTTTGGTATCATTTTTATAAGACAAATTGCACAAATACATTGGTAAAAGTCTCGTAGAAAAATAATTCGTAATAAAAAAGTTTAAGTTTCGATTTAAAGGCCTGAGCTCACCATTCATCTTTCCTGAACACTTCGAATCTCCGAGTCTCTTTCTTTCCAATACTTTGTCCTTCTTTGCGTTCGAAACATTAATCGTTCATTACACGTGCAAATATCCATCGGAATTATATCACATTTCTTGAATTGTATCATTTTCATTAGAAAAACGCCACGAATATGTTGGTGAAAGTCCCATCAATATTTAAATTCTGTTATTGAATTAGTAGCGGTCTCCTGGTCTCGCACAAATATACCCGACCCGTACTGTGTTACACTCCTCGGCGTCCGAGGTCTCTCGAGCTTTTTGACCTCTCTCGGGTTATACTTCGTGATAGGGGGATGATACCGCGACATTTATCGACCATGTCTCGGCGACATTTATAGAGAATTAACTGTATTACTCTATCGAGACGATAGAAAAGATAAACGTAAACATAGTCGCTCCAGTGCGACAGAGTTGCAATACAGGATGTTTCACCTAACATGACCAACTAAAATATCTCGCTTGTTTTTTATGATAGAAGGAAACTTCACAGGAAAACATCAGTTGGTTCAAAGAGGCAAATATTATGATAGGTAAAAAAATTTGTTCAAGGTTATACTTTTTGAGATTTCAAGGTCATCGAAGCTTTTTTAAATTGAATGATATGTTTTTATTACCGCTATATGATAACCGAGGTCAAGAGAATCCAACGACCTGTAATATTATGACCTTCGAATGATTTTGAGTACGAAGAATTCATAAAAGTAGGAAACCTTATGTAAATAGTGAAATAACGATGACATGATCGCCCTAGGGTTTCAAGAAATGTTCTTGAACCTTGACTAATGACTTTAAACACGCTTACAATAAATTGTAAACACCGATACAAATTCTTCCCCTTCCAGTGACTCAAATCAGTACGTTTAAGAAATTCATCGGGATTTATTCGATTGTAAAAGATAACGTTACTTCTCTGAAACGAAAAGGTGTACAATGATACAGAAAAGATAGAAATGATTTTAGTGTATGGTGAGGCTAAAAGTAACCCAGTACAAGCATCCCAACTGTACGCAGAAAGATACCCTGAGAGAAATCATCCTTCTCGAAAAAGTTTTGACCGCATAGTGCAATTGTTTTGTAAAACAGGGAGTATTAAATCACCGAACAGAAAACGTTCAGAGCCTGCTACTGGGGAAGATGGCGAAACTTTTGTATTGGCTAGAATCAATATTGATCCTACTACAAGTTGTCGAAAAATTGGACATTCTTTAGGCATTTCCAAAGCAAGTGTGTGCCAAATATTGCAACGTCATAAATTTCTTCCATACCATATTTCCTTACATCAGGAGCTTCATGGCAACGACTTTGAGAATCGTGTTGCTTTTTGTACATGAGCATTGCAGCAAATACAAAGAAATGAACATTTCTTTTATGGCGTTCTCTTTACTGACGAAGCTACTAGCTTTTTCTAACCGTGGACAATCGAATACATATGATATGCATTATTGGCGCACTGAAAACCCGAAATGGCTTCAACAAGTTGTACACCGGCGTCCATGGAGTGTAAATGTATGGTGTGGAATCGTTGATGATAACATATGAATTTTTCGTACTCAAAGTCACGTGAAGGTCACAATATTACAGGTCGTTGGATTCGCCTTGACCTCGGCTATCATATAGCGGTAATAAAAATATATCATTGCATTTAAAAAAGCTTCGATGACTTCGAAATCTCAAAAAATATAAATTTTTGCCTATCACAATATTTGCTCCTCTGAACCAACTAGTGTTTTCCTCTGAAATTTTCTTCTGTCATAAAAATAAACAAGCGAGATATTTTACATGGTCAAGTTAGGTGAGACACCCTGTATACGAGTCGTAGAGTCGCTGACATTTGCTGTCATTCACAGGCGAAGCCGTCAGCGACGGTAACCGTGCTGCCATGTCTGCTAGCGAAGTCCTCTATTTGCTACAACCCGATCATCTACGCAGGCCTAAACAGCGAATTCTCAAGGTCTCTGAAGAAGATAATCGGCGTACGGAGCACGAGGAGGGAGAACCAAAACATGGCGTTGACCGTCCGGAACAGACAGGATGAGCAAAATTAAGGACTCTCGGAGCTGTAATCCTCGGAACGGCGCACAGTGTGAACAAACGGCCTGGTTTCGGCAAAGCAGCTCTTTTTATGCCACGAAGCGCATAAATGTGTAGAGACTGGTGACACGCGGTAGGAAAATCGCTGTGATATTAAATAATATATATATATATATATATATATATATATATATATAATATATATATAAATTAAATATATAAGACAATTATTATTAATGGATGGAAACAATAAACTGAAATTTATTTCTCTGTAACAAAGTTTAAATTTTATTTACTCGTTCTAACGACTATTTACATTATATACAATCTCACCTGTAACAAAGAAACGACAATTCAAGCTTATTATTATCTCTTCCTTATTCTCTCTATAACTTATAACTTTTAATTACTATTCGATAACAGTTGTTATTGTGATATGGATCTCGGCACGTGTGTTCTCTTATCTCCTGTTCTCTTTGTCTCCCGCTATACTCCCCACTCTCCACATTCCTCAGTATGTACTTGTACTTGTCACTGGCGCGCAACGTACAGAGCGCGCTATGTTTGAAATGAAGAAATTATATTTTCTTTACATATATAATAATTTATATATACATATATTATATATATAATAATTTATATATACATATAATATATATATATAATAATTTATATATACATATAATATATATATATAAATGTATATATCCTCTATGTCATGCCGTATTTTTTCTAGACTACAAAAATTGGTGTGGCGCGACGGTAGCGTGCCAAGCGTTCACCCGGACGACCAGGGTTCAAATCCTGCCTACTAACGCATCTTTTTTTAAATTTTATTATGTTTTATCACTATGTATTTATATTTTCAATCGATTGAACAACAGGATTATTTACTATTATTATATATTATTACTTATATAATAATTATATATAAAATTTTATAAATTTGCTGTGATTTTCCGGATTTCGAACTAGTTACTATTACGTTTGTGTGATGTTACATCTCGATATCTTAAAAATTGTTGATTTTAAATAGACGTGTTAAAAAACGGATCACCCTTTCTTCATTACATTATAAAGTCAGAAAAATAATTTAGCCTGTAATTTCTAAAAATAGTTCTCAAGCTGCAAAAAAGAAATTATTGCTAAACCTCTTCTACTGTCACATGGACTACAACATATTTCATTCTAGTTAGTTACTGGAATATAACGGATAATTTTTTATTCTATAAATAAATAGTAAATAATCAGACTTTATTCGAATAGATCTTCGAATAAAGGTATCATATTGTCATCCGACACCGGCGCGCTCAACACGCACCATAGACGAAACCAACAAATTATCCCCCCCCCCCCTCCCGAAGAAAATCTGGTCCGTAGTACTTTCGCTGAACGAGAAGGACTTTCTCGTTCATGTTTGTTCAGCTAATGCATCTAATACAATATATCGCGGACGACATGACGAAGACATACGACCATTTCTACGTTTCGTCCAAGACTAAACGCGCCAAGCGCACAGAAGAAAGCCGTGATGTAATATTCCGTACAATTTGAAACAAGCAAGTAATAAAATATGAACAATTTGATCTTTTAAATATTTTTATATTTTTATGTCTGATTTTCAAACACACTTTACAACAAAACCAAAAGGGACAAAATTCTGTGTTATATCGGAAAAGGCGTAGCGTTTATTGGCTTCATGAGAGAAATAAACTACGACGAGTTACACAGTTTGCTGTGTAATGTCTTCAAAACGTTCGTTCACGACGACAATGGTGCAAAAAAAAAAACAGTCCTGTAGCATGGTCTCAGGACAGTTCTCTCGTCCTGGTACGGGGGGGGGGAGGTTTATGGCACTCTCAAGTGCTCTCTCATTTCGGGTCCTTCGACGGGGAAAATCAAATTGGCGCAGAAAAGGCTGGGTTTCCATAAAATATGGAAACACCTGTACCTAAGCAGGACAGGCCTGGCTGACAATGTCCAGATCCCCACGAGTTAGGAAATAACGAAAGGAATAATGTACGGAAATTATTATTAATAGACAATTTTTCAAAATTACGAATATTGTTCATTTGAGTTGCGATGTCATTTTGTTCAAACCATGACCTTGTTATGTTCAAACCTTAACATTGTTAAATCATATTTTTAGTTCTGTTTTCTTCAGTCAAATACTGCGAACTGTAATGCTTGTTTCTTCCTATTGTGTCAAATGTGTACACTTTGGAAGATCATTTTGCGATTGAAAGTTATTACTTGATTAAAATTGCTTTCGTGACCATGCAAGCCTGACGTTACGAGATGCGTAGCGACAAGTGCAAGGGTCAGAAACCTTTTCAAATTGCCGCTTCAATGTTGCAACGAGCAGTTTATAAATGGTCAATTGTCTTTCCCAAAGGTTCAATCCATGTCTGTACAGAGCCCAAATTTCGAATTTCTACCTCATCGTGGAGTAATTTACAATATTCGGCAGCATATATATCGTACATACGTGAACCTATACTATCGATCTGCATTATCGACCGTATTATATCGCAACGTACAGTGTTTGCCGCGGAAAGACCGTGGTGCTAGTAAGCGGAACAGCAAAATTGTGCCTTTTTTCTATACATTTTACGTCTTAAATAAGTAAGTAATCAATTAAAAATGCATACCACCGTGTTTGTACATGTCTTTGCTACGTCTGTATAGAGCCTTTTTTTCGATACGAACACTAAATCTCTCGAAATTAAGAGAATCTCTCAGCGGCAGCCATCTTGTGACGTCATACTTGCTTTAGAATTCGAATTTTCTGCCGAATATTACAAATTACTCCACGATGAGGTAGAAATTCGCAATTTGGGCTCTATACAGACATAGATTGGACTTTTAGGAAACACAATTGACCACTTCTAAACTGCTCATTGCAATATTGAAGCGATAGTTTGAAAAGGTTTTGACCCATGCATACGTATATGGATTTCAAACCCTGCCGGCCCCCTTATGATTACTCGGTATTTCATGTCGTGCGACAGGACACAGCATAAGATGAGATGACTGAACTCGTCTATTCCTACATCTCGTCTGTGATATTAGTTCCACAATATTAGTTCCGACCGATACGGCAGGATGTGACACAAAAATGGTGAGGGGGCTCTACATAGAGCCCCGCGGACGTGAGACAAAATACCACAGACGAGGTATACCTCGTCTGTGCTTATACCTCGTCTGTGTATATATCTCGTCGGTGACACGGTTCTGTTCCAGGAAAGACGACACGGTTCTGTGTCATGCTAAAAGACGACACGGTTCTGTTCTAGGAAAGACGACACGGTTCTGTGCCATGCTATGGCTGAGCAGATGTCAGCACTATATCGGGAACGCCGAAAACGCGGGCGTGAGCACTCTCCTATCCACTCCGTTCATTCTTATCTCTAGTCTATGACCTTACGTAACCGATGCGTTGATCGTTAACCCGTCACATGTTGAAATCTTAAAATCTTTTCAAGATCGATTTCCAGATCAAAGAATAATGAAAGAAAATTGCCTGGTATGACTTACTGTAATTACATTCCGGAGCCGGAGCACCATAGAACTTACGTTCCAAAACTGTAAATATAATATCATTGATACCGACAACAACCACAGTAACGGGTAGGATTGTCGAACAATCAACAACTTGTCCAAAACCAACGTATTGGCAACGACTGATAGCCATGAACGGAACAACTGACTCTATTCGCTCTAATTATAGCGCAGACGACCCTCGCTCTTATCATGATCATCGTGGTCAAGATTGGGGTATCCTTTATCCTTTCGTGCCTTGTTTCTCGCCGAGCAAACCTTATTGTCAGTTTACACGAGACACGTTTCATGGCCGAGAATCAGTTTTTCCAACAATTAAAGTCAGCAGCATGCGCGAAGTATGCTCGTAAATTCCGAAGTGGCCTTTTTTCAAATAAATCGTTTCAACATTCCACGAACAGAAGCAAAGGGTACGCACTGTCCCGTTTTTCTGACTATGCTGATATTACCCTTCTCGCGTAGAATTAGTATGTCAAGGAAAATCTGTGAATAATGCGATTTTCTCGCAAGTTTCTACAATGTCGAACAATGAACAAGCGTCCTCCCTTATTCACCTTGTTTACCTATTTATCATACAGTGAATTTGTAGTCACGTACGCGATTGTATCGGTTAGGGTTCGAACTACGTAACATTGTGATTGATAACAAACTCGATATCGCTAACAAAAGCGATATCTACAATTGGTTTACCGAATGTTGTGCAAAAAAGATTTTGAAAAAATTGCAAGTGCTAGGAATTATAAAAGCAAATATAAAAGGCACTTTCCAAAACTTTTCTATTTGAATCTGTAATGAAAATTTAAAATATGCGTTTTGTAGATCTATGTTAGTTATACACATGCTGAAAATTTCATTGAAATCGATTAATATACACACGAGCTATAAATAGTTAAGTGTTGAAAATCGTAGTTTTTCACGACTTTTGGTCAGTTTCTGCTTAAAATCCACAGATCCTAACATCTTTCGATGCGTGTCGATTTCGATAAAATTTTCAGCATGTGTATAACTAACATAGATCTACAAAACGCATATTTTAAATTTTCATTACAGGCTCAAATAGAAAAGTTTTGGAAAGTGCCTTTTATATTTGCTCTTATAATTCCTAGCACTTGCAATTTTTTCAAAATCTTCTTTGCACGTCATTCGGTAAACCAATTCTTCTAATTGCTCAAAAAAGGTCAGGTCGTTTGGTCCTATTTAAAAAAAGTTATACTGTTTTAAATGGCGTTCGAATACTTTCGTGAGCCAGTGTATGTAGGTATCGTTTGACCTTTTTTCCCTTTTCTCAGCTGGTCGCAGAACATATGTAAAAACTCACAAACGCTTTAGTATTTTCCTGAATAACTCGCGGGTCACGTTTTATTCCGACTGTTTCGCAATCTTCTGTGCAACACTTGAAAAACATTCGCATAGAAAAATGAAGATGCTATTTAGAATTTTCCTTGTGCGCCGGAATTACCGCTACGACTACGGTGATTCACGGTGATCGTTAGTGTCATGCGTTTCGTGTAATTCATTCTGTATCCGTAGGTATATATATTCATATCTCTATGTATATCCGCTATTACTCCCACGAATTCGATGAATCGGTTAATGCAAAGACACGATTCCCGAAATAAATTGCACATGCATAATGAAGATGATATCTCTTCGTTATAACTGAGCGTTATAACGTTATAAAATTTGTCTCGAGCTAATAGTAAATTGATAAGAAATTGTGTCATTCTTGATATTATATATACATATACATATACATGTATATGCATATACATATGTACCTATCTACATACGTAAATATGCATATACGTATAAATGTAAACGCGCACGATACATGTAAAACATAACGAAAAGTTATTGCTTTAACTGTTTCCTGAAACTTTGTCAAAGTCCATTAAAAAATGTTACGTGCTCTCGCGAGGGTATAGACATCGATAACCAATAAACATACTTTCGTAGTCGTATCTAATCGCATAGTCGATTAAACTCTTGATATTAGGATACGTGAAATAGATCAAAAAGTTAATCAAGTCTTTATCATTGTCACGATCGAGTGGTATCGGTAAAGTAAACTGTCAGTTCTAATAAGTACCGGTGCTACCGATTCCTCTAACCAAGTAGGTATTAGTCTAGTCTTGATTATTGCTACTTTGTAATTAAATCAGTAAACGTACACTGTAGATCATTTTCGTAGAAACAAATGTCAGAATCGGAAAGAGTTCGTTCCAGAGTCGCAGCTACTTAGTTATTATTCATCTTATAATAGCAACAGTCGTTTCCATTCAACGACAGTCGTAATCGTAAGTATGTGTATGTATATAGACGGGAAATCCCTTGAGTACTCGTGTCTATCACGCGCCGTTACGCGATTCTTATTATTACACCATACGACCAAATACGTGGCAGTTGCGTGCATATTATGCGTTCATTAGATTTGAAGATTTAAATAATAAATCAGAAACGCCCCCACTTCGTCTCGGCTCGATTAGATTCGATTAATTTTTATGGAATTCGGAAATCACATGAAGGAAATCGACCGTTGTGGAGGGGTGAAGCAGATTTTAGTAGATGACAGTTTCAATATCACTATCTTCACTGCTGCTGTTTGCCAGTATCTGCCCAGTCTCATTGTTACTGTAGTCTGCTGTCGGTGGCTGTTGCCTTCTTGCCTGTAGTTGTTAGGCTGTTACAGTTCACAGTGGTTCACAGTTGCTTGCAGTCACTTGCAGTCGCACAGTCGCTTGAGTCGGAGTGTTATCACTTGGTCGCGTACGGTCGATGCCATTTGTGTTTCATTTCATTTTTTCAGATTTCTTTGGTTATGTTTCTCCTTCGATTCCATTGAGTTCTAACAGTTTACGGTAACAAAATGTTCAATTAACATTTATGTTTCGAAGCATTGTTTTAGAAAACAGCCATTTCGATATTTAGATGATTCGTGTTTGTGCTACGCTTTCGATCAACACGTTCACGCGTTGCTCAACTATATAACATAACATCGGTAGATCTCGATTCTTTGATCGTTAAATGTATTTAAACCGATGATTCCTATTTAGACGCGTCCCATCGATATACCATGCAGAACAATTACGTTGTCGAACACGACAATGATTCAACAATCACAACAGTGTCTCATCAACATACACAAGAAGCGCAGAATAATGGTAAAGCGACGGAAAACACATCTTTAGCACCCAAAAGTAATCAAGCGTACTTTGCTGACCAGAAGGTTCCTGTACCGAATATAGAAAGTGTAACGTATTTAAGATTATTCATTTCATTCTACTTGAGAACGCATAGTTTTACAATCGTCGACCGTTACTAATGTCGAATAAACCTTTTATAGGGTTCCTTTAGTTTGAGAAAATTATGGGCATTTACGGGTCCTGGATTTTTAATGTCCATAGCTTATCTGGATCCTGGGAATATAGAGTCTGATTTGCAGTCCGGAGTAGCAGCCAAATACAAGGTATATTTTCCAAGCTTGTTCTTGTTCGATAGAGCAGTAGTAGAACTAATTATTTTATTTTTTATTGTGTCCACATTTTTTTCAGTTATTATGGGTACTATTAAGCGCGACGATTCTAGGGCTTATTATGCAAAGATTGAGCGCCAGACTTGGCGTTGTAACGGGTTTACATTTAGCTGAAATGTGTTATAGGCAATACAAGAAAGTACCTAGACTAATATTATGGATAATGATGGAGATAGCCATTATCGGCAGCGACATGCAAGAAGTAATAGGAACTGCCATCGCCCTATCTCTATTAACGAACAAAGCGTAAATTCACTTCAATTTCTAATTTTTTGTCATGTACATTCAATTGACTTACATAGATTTGTCAAACAATTTTTTATACATTTTAGAATACCCATATGGGGCGGCGTACTCATCACGGTGATCGACACTTTTACCTTTTTATTTTTAGATAAATATGGTTTGAGAAAATTGGAATTCTTTTTTGGACTCCTAATTGCTATAATGGCTGTGACTTTTGGTTACGAGGCAAGTCATATTCGTACATTCAAACATAAAATAAAAATAAAAAAATACATACATATACCAATTTCTTTTTTTTCTCTTTCCGCTGATAGGCCAGTTTCAGCCTAAAGCGTAATTAAATAAAAAAAATTGTTTCTTTCCCTTTTCTACATCTTTGTTTTTTTTTTTTTTGTTTATTTTAGTACATTCTCTCCGCGCCTCCGCAAGGCGAGGTAATAGAAGGCATGTTTGTGCCCTGGTACAAGGACTACGACAGGAATATGTTGCTACAGGCTGTAGGCATTGTCGGCGCAGTTATAATGCCGCACAATTTATATCTTCACAGTGCATTAGTGAAAGTAAGGAAAATTAAAAAAGATACATGTAATGCTGCTTTTCTGAAGTCAAAAAAATAGGCACATTCATATATATGTAGAACGTCGAAAAATTACTTAAATTTTTACTTTAACACACCCATTTATAATTTTTAGTCAAGAGACATCGATCGCAGGGAACCAAAAAAAGTGAAGGAAGCAAATATGTATTATTTTATCGAAGCTTGCATAGCATTGTTGGTTTCTTTCATCATAAACGTATTTGTCGTAGCAGTTTTTGCATATGGACTTCATAATAAAACTAATTTAGAAGTTGTGAGTATAGAAAATGTAATGTCAATTGTAAAATACTCGTAGTTTTATATATGTCTATTTCATTTCAGCGACAAGTATGCGAGGCTCATAATAACACTGTGTGGATCGACACATTTCCAGTGAGTAATTAAATTGTATCGCTATATATGTATATGAATTCATTATTGTAATCGGTTTAATCAGCAGTGGGATTCAGCATTTATTTATTATTATTTAAAGTCCACTTTTACTAGAAATTTGAAATCCTTTTTTTTATCATCTTTAGTGCACGTGCGATATAAACTACATAAAAAAATAATAAACGATTGATAACAGTAATTTGCATTGCTCTTGAAAAGGAAAGACTAGAGCGTGTGAACCTGTTCTTAAATTTGTTGAATCCCACTACCAAGAAGGATCCTATTATACCGAATCATATTTCAATTGTAGAAAAATAACGAAACCGTTTCGGTAGACCTTAACAAAGGTGGCATATTTCTCGGTTGCGCGTTTGGTGCCGCGGCAATGTACATTTGGGCCGTGGGAATTTTTGCCGCTGGTCAATCCTCAACGATGACAGGCACGTACGCGGGACAGTTCGCAATGGAAGGATTTCTGAATCTTCAGTGGGCTCGTTGGAAACGAGTTCTTTTTACTCGAATGATCGCCATCGTTCCCACTTTCCTCGTAGCAATGTTCAGCGATATAGACAATTTAACTGGAATGAACGACATCTTGAACGCCATTATGACGCTTCAATTACCGTTTGCAACCTTGCCAACTATAGCATTTACGAGCAGCTCTCAAATAATGGGAGAATTTCGAAATGGATTGTACGTAATCGTACAGTATTCGTCCACCAAATACTCTATGTCTGTCGAGTTTCTAAATTCTAAACCATTCTTCCAAATTACAGAACAAACAAAATTGTTGCGACAGCACTGTCTGCGTTAGTGATAACTATAAATATATATTTTGTAATAAATACGGTCCAAGAAGATTTACCGCATCATTGGGCAGTGATATTAGCAATCTCGATATACTCCATCTTATATCTACTATTTTGCCTTTACTTGGTCATTCATATGGCTGTTAGTATGGGTGCAACTTCTCTTGCCGATCATTGGGTACGTCCGAACGAGTATCATTGACATTAGCTGTATTGTTGCATCGTTCAGAGTTTATCACTTCATTTATCTCTGTTACAGTTTGTAAGAACATATATAGGTAGTCCTGTAACTACGACGCTTGGATTATCAAATCCAACTATATATGCAAGGTGAGATTGTGTTTTTCTATTTTTCCATTTTTAACGGTATTTTATTTTCCGATTTATTTATCTGTTTTATATTGTTTATATTGTTTTAATATGCAAACGAAAATATTATTTTCCGCGTGCTTGTAAATTGTAAACAATTACAGTTAGCAGTAACTCAGTCATTTCAAAGATCTTGTTTATGTTTTTCATGAACGATTTTTATATGTTCGTGTCTCGTGTAAAGGTTCATCGGATATTTGTGGTGTCTGTTAGCAAAATGTTGTATGCATGTGCACAATTGTTATACTAGTTGGATTAATGTCGTGCAATATCATAAGTGTACTAATCGTCTTTATACAATCCTTCAAGATAACGATTTTTTTAATTTAATCAAGATTAATATAAACGTTTGTCCGTGCGTGAGCGTATGCTCAATGTTGTTCATTTAATGGATCACGTAGACGTACAAGGATCACGTAAATATCTACTGTATTTGTGGATGCATGTCGAAACAATTTACTTTGTCTTGCATTCTTGTCCAAAAATATCAGAGATGTTTGCCTAATTCTCCGGTATTTTTGTTCTTTACCTTGTATGCATTGAATTAAGTTCAGAAGAATTCAGCGCAGAATGTCTGAAGGTGAACAATTCTTTGAGGATATACAATGTATACATAATGTATATGTATATACATGCTTTATTAACAATGTATACGTTTTTTAATAAACACTAACATACAAAATATGAAAAACCGATTGTGTTGCTTTCTATTACTTACAATTAGTATTTTATTTAGGAAAGATAAATGTACTGTGTGTGATAGATGTCAATCGATTTACGCTTGAATCATTAAATAAGGGAAATACTATTAACATTTAATAGAAGCATGTTATTATACATATATTTTAGCGGTATATTAATTAGTATTTAAGTATTTAATAGGTATTAAACATCAAACGAATCAAGCGTAGTTAAAAGTTCGAATGATTCCTTTTTCATCCATAGTTTCTTCAATGAGTCAGAAACATCATTAAGTACGTAAATGAGTTTGACTTGTGATATACTATTTTAAACAAGACGCCTTCTTCCAAGTACAGAAAATATATGTCTGTTTTAAAACTATTGCAAGAATATCCAATTTCAACGCATCATCGCATATGGTATGTAATATCATCTGGCAATGTTGTTCAAACATTTTCCTTTTTTAAATAACAAACAAACACGCACGCGCAAACATTCACACACGCACACACACAAAATAATATGACACCATGCAAGTTGAAATTCTCGTTCATAGAGATTGCTTAGTGTATCTATTACATTCGTACACTTATTTGTCAGTTGCTGTGTGTCTGTCATACGTGATTTTGATCGTCATAGTCCCCGTAACAGTTTAACGGTACCTATTCCTTGACTTGTGTTAACTAAATACATTTTCATTGCATACGCATTTTTAACCAACCAAAGGGTCGACAGTCAAACTCTAACTTGATTTTGAAACGTTCCCAAGAAAGGTAAGTTCTCTCCCTGGATTATGAGAAATATAAGTTCATTTTAAATCTACTGTCATTCTTTAATCGAGATACACAATTAATTTACAATAATATTTCAGATCAAATCCAGCGTTCAATATTCAAGAAAACGGGAATGGCAACTTTAGCACGATACCAGACTATTAATAAATGATTGATATCGCATGTACATATATGTATACATACGTGATGTAAAGCCTAATTAATAGGTAGTACATAATACATATACTCACGATTCATATTTTTTTACGGATTTCAACGTTGTACAGAATAGAAAATATTTGTACTTAAAACTTTCAATTGTGTACATAGACTATTCACACTTATTTGTATACTATTTAATTTTAAAATAAATGAACGTTATATTGTTATAAAACAATGTTAAGAAAAACGTACGTATTGTGTTCCAGTTAGTTCCACAGAAATTCAACGAAATTAACGTTTTGTTAAACAATCAACCTTTTCTGTATAAATATGATTGTTTGTATACAGAAAAACAAAGACTTCGAAAGATGAATAGTACTGAGTCGTAGGAAAGGTATGCAACACAAAGCCGTCGTGTATTCTATATATCTACTACTGTCGAGCGGTGCTGGTTCTGCGAACACGTGAACAGGTAATTTCTTTCAATTTCTCACTTCTGAAGAGTAAAGAATAATAATTGTTTTCGTCTGTAGTATATCGTTTATTCATCCTCGAATGTCACAAAAATATTTCGAGTGCTATATTCTTATATGTATATTTGTACACCGATTGTTATATCGAGCAACGGGAAATACGTAATAATATTGTGGTCCATTTTTTAAAAATGTTCAAGTTAACGACACCTACTTAAGTAAAATATCATTTCTTTCTTCGATTTTACATATTGTCTCTTTACAGATACACGTATATCAATCTATCCGCATTTAAACATTAGTCCAGTAGAGCGTAACAGTGAAACGGCTAGGTATATCCTTTCCTGCTTAAGAACAACGTATGCCTTTAGCTCTTGTAGGTAACTTAAAACATTATGACTAGACTCTTGCCGGCATATCGCAGACAAACATGGTTCTTACGGTTCTTACGTTTCATTAAAAAGTTTAAATTTTATCGATATCACACACGACTATGTAAAACTAATTATATCGTAAGAACCAAATTGTATTTTAAATTCATAATTCTCTCGCCTTTATTTTGTAAACTATTTCATCCTGCATCACAGATCATTTTCTCACATGTTTATAAAAATCAATTTAAGTAACATAGCACTTAGTAATTACAAAAACTATTAAAAGTCTAACATGTTTCTTTTTCCCCCAAAAGGCCAGTCAAAATGATTATAAAATTCATCTTAAAAAACAGCCTTGTTTTCAACAATTATTTTGCAATACTATAGTATATAGTATATTACAGGTATTAGTTTTTTTTTTTAAAGACAGAATTGTCCTTCATTGTTTGTGTGCTTGTAAACTAAAATAGTTTATCATCGATAGAAAAGTACAAATGTTTCGCTTCTTTTGAAGTGCTGGATACAATGGGTATTGAATACCTTTTTCTGTGCCAATATTCCATTTATCGATGTATGCAAAAGTAGATACGAGTTTAGCATTTGCCTTGACGTTTCTAATCGCTTGATTACAAAGATACCACTGTCTACAGAATATGTTTTCAGTTTGAACAATAATGTACATATATTATTATATAGGATCCGTTGTTAACCGAAGGTAATACTGATTATGTTCTCGTTTATAATGCCAATAAATAAAACCAATTATAGATAAAATTAATAAAACTAACATCAGTATAGAAGACGTCAAAGTGGCTGAAATCAAAATAGACAATTATGAATCGCATATATGATCAATTATTTTTGTACATATAGGAGTGAATTGTCGCACACACCGATGACTGTAGTTGTATTTATATTATATCCAAATTTGTCTCGATCCATTGCACACTCTTCTTCCCAATTCAAAGGTATAACATCTTTAGTTAATATAATCAAATCGTTTAAAGGACATAATGCGGTACAACCGGGAAGCGTTAAAAGAATCGGTTCGTCGCTAGAATTTTTATATGAAACCTGCAAATCGTTTACATGGTCAGGGAATCTTGATCCATAGATTTCAGATACCCTCAAACACTTACCGTTACAAAATATCGATCTTTCAAGTTTGTTCTCAACTCTATAAGAATCATAGCACCGTAAGGTGGACAGTGTGGATCGAATACATTCAACGTCATCAACATGTTGGCTAAGGTTTCATCATGGGCACTGTACATCCATACTTTTCTATCTGGTTTCAGTGAATTTCTCGACTTCTTCTCCATATGATTTATCATTTCTCCCAATAGTGATCCTGTATTATATATGCATATATTGTTTTATTTAACAGCTTTTTTCTTTTGCTTTCTATTTACCTGATTTTAAACTTCTAAGTATCTTATTGTGAGCATTGATTGTAAAACTTGTGGCTGCAATAGGTTTCAGTTTATCAGGAAATACAGACTTTGTCCATTCTGGTAGCGTTTTGTTGTAGATACTCTGAACAAAGTATATCCAATTTATTCGGTGACAATCCACAAAAAATATAATATGTTAATCTTACCTCGATAAATAAGGTGTCATAAAGTTGTTCCAAGGTTCTAAGAGAGGAAATATTGTTTCCTGTTTTTTCTGTTAAATATGCATATAAATTTTGATTTTCTTTATCGATACGTTTGATTTCGGCAGAGTTAAGAACTTTTTCCAATTCGTAATCGTATCTGGGGCAGTGTTTCTTGGCAGCCAACACATAGTCCTCACCTTCGGGAATAGTATGTACTGGAATAGGCATCCATGGAATACTGTCCCATTGTTGATTACCGTATGGTGGATATAGGCCAGCTAGATGCGATTCTGCTGACATTAAAGTACGATCTACGTCGGTACTTTGAACGTAGATGTCATATGGAGAGTACGAGTTGCTCAGAAGATGCGAATAGCGTTTGCGGAGCCAACGACCCAACATTAAATGTTGATGTTTTCCAAGCTATCCAACATACAATAAAGATGTTAGTAGGTATTTATTTTCTGTTACAACAGGGACTTAAAGGGATCTTAACAAAAAGAGTTAAAACGGGACTTAAAGGGATCTTTAAAAACATTGATGACCTTGAAATTTCATAAAAAAATGACCTTGGCAATTTTTTCTCTTACACCGTTACATGTGGCCCTTCAAACAGTATAACTTTGTCCTAAGAAGTTTTTTTGTACAACGAAAAGAACAAATACATTTAGGTGTTCTGTTTCTTCGGACTCACCCTGTATAGTGTTCTATTCGTTATTGTTAAAATATATGTGTGATGACTAACTACTTACATTTGTTAACTGACCATATGGTACAGGCCAAAGGCTCTCATTATTATAAGGGTCATTAGGATAAGGTCGTATAGGTGTCCTATCTCCGTGTCTGTACAGCTATAAAATAAAGACAATGCTAAATATGAATATAGAAGCATTGTTCGTTCTATAAAATTACACAAATTGAAAGAGTATACATGTAAACTAAGGAATACATCCGTTTATGTTCGCTGCTATATAAATGGCTATTTTTCAACGTTTCTTCTATGAATGTTCCTCATTATCAACAATTGGAATATGTGCGCGTACGTGTTGATACTTTAACATTAAAGTTCTACCGACGTGTAATCAAGAGCGAAATTGCCATTGTTTCTCGATGCGTCTCATGTCAGGATAAATAGCAGAATTCAAACTTACGATATTGGCGAAAACAATGGTCCCCGTATCTTTGTTTTCCGCGTTTGATAAGCTCAACACCGATAATGCCAGGATTTTGGTCAGCAGATTTCTATCCATGTTTGCAGCTTTTTGTTAATTTCCCTTACACTTTCAAAACCTCAGGGAAGAGGTTTCACGTGGAAATTCAATTACACATCGATCTATTGATTACCACAACCTGTGGAATACTGCAACAATCCTAACATTTTATGACTTACATGTATATAAATACGTTCCGCTCGACAGAAATGTGTTAGAGACTATGTATACGTACGCGACATCATGCTTGAAACACAAACACGCGGCGTTTAAAAAACCTAATCGTTGCGAAATTTGTTCCGATGCTTTGTTGTCGCCAATATCGGTTGTCTACCATTATCGTGGTGTCCGGGTCCGAGTCCGGGGTAGGGTTATTCACTTGGACAGTGGTACTCATCTTGAAAATCTTTTTTGAAATTACTTTAACACGTTTGTTCACATTATGCTGTACGTAAGTGCGTACACATTTGTTTATATATACATAGGTATGTATACATATATCCATGTTTACATTTGACTTTCGATTGCTGTAAATTATCGCGCAATGTAACATAAATAGATAAAGATACATACATATTAACGCATCGAATCGCGTTACCAATTAACAATATCGGTATCGTGTAATTACATGAAACGGTTTATTAATTTATGTAACAGTGTCAGATAGGAGCTTCGAAGTTCGGTCTCGATAATGTTATTTTACGATTATTCGAGCACAGGGTCAGAGTGATTATTCGAGCTATAAAAAGCATGCATACAGGAAAGATATATGCGTTTAATCAGTTTATTGCAATAGTACAAAAATTAAGAAATATACGAAATGTATGATGGGAAAATCGTCGTTGTAGTTATATATTAATGGCACTGGTCGATCGATTAATTGTCGACGAAAAATAATGACGAGTGATAGCCATTATTAAAAGATATAATTAAAAATTGTATATTTTTATACAATGTCTGTACATAAATTTCACAAAACAACTATCTTAAACTTTAATATTACATGATAATACTTGGTAAAAATAAAGAGGAAAAAGAAGAGGATTTCATTGTATAATAAAGAATAGTAACAGAATCGTTTCAACCAAATTACAGTTCCGTTTTTTCATTCTTTTTTTTGTTTTCCTTAAGATTGCACATTTTAATAAATTCTACTTTATACCTTTAACCTGAATTCACAATATAAAATTTGTATATAATCTTCTCATCTATATTACAATATGCGAATACATATATTTATTTATCGTATATATAAGTCACCTTAGGTACCAGATTAATTTTCCTGTTTCGAATATATAAACATACTCAAAGACTAACTTCCCCATTCCCCCCCACCCCACCCCTCCCCCAACTATAGATTTTTAAAATAAATAAATCTTTCTGTACAGATTGCTACATATAGAAACATATATGCCAGCAATTTATGGAATTCGAAAATTTTACACGAATAGTTACTTTACTAAAATGGTTTTCTACATGATAAAGGATCACTTTGTTATTGATTCTCGCAGGATACACGACTGAACCACGAAGTTCATTTTTGAATTGTAAGTTCTTAGAAAATGTTTTTTCTATACATCCGTACCTACAATCTCCGTGTTGTTTGCGTTTGATGTTACTTAATAGTAAGTAATGGAATAGGTTTTAAACAAAATAACAACAACAACATTTCGATCACAGTCTCCGTTGACGATAGCGCTGCGTGAATAAAATCAAAAACTGTGCTACAAACGGCCACAAAATTAATATAGTGAACAATCGCGGGGAACATTCCGGTAAAGGCCACCACTTTGAGTATGAACCTGTTGTAGGCTGTCTCTGAAATGTAATATGTCATTAAAGAATTAGATGCCGAAAAAGATAAGATCGAATGTTTGAATTAGAACTTGGCCATTGAATGTAATCTTACGATTTTCGGCGCCAACGCTTGTAATGCTTGACCTTCTAAGCTGCGCACTCTAGCTGTTATTCTGTCCAAGTCTCTTTGTAAATTTTGCATAGTCGCGGCAATTTGATTAAAAAAGTCAACATTTGATTTCTCATCTCTCTTATTTCTATGTCTGCTCCTGTCTTGCTTGCTGTCTGCTACCGTCTCCGTGTAACCATTTATATTGGCGTATCCATTAGTCAATTCTGAAGGATTCTCCTTTACAACAACCGGCTCGCTGATTGCATCGTTGCTAACGTTTATTCCATTTGATATTTTCTGGCTGGAAGTAGAAGTTTTCATTGCGTCTTTTTGCGATCGTTCCGGAGCAGTCTGTACGTGAAAGATGAAATTCCATTGTATCAATTCAAAATGAAACTATTAGTTTGACATCGTGTACTTTCTCTAATATTAACGGCTTACTTCGACGGTGTCTATGAATTCTTCTTCCTCGCCGTCGCTATCCGGTGGTAATGGACTTGCACTGTTACTACTGGCTGGACTAGTTTCTAAACTACTCGCGATGTGTCTCGTCATATTGCAAACTCTGTGCGGCGATGTTTCTCTGGATGCTGTGTAATATTTGTTTATTATAGATTTTGAATATATATTCTATATGACATAACATCCATTTGATGATTATCAAATATCTGAACAAGAGCAAGGTTCTTATTATTAATGTTTATAAATACCAACCCAAAGGTGAACCAGATAGTGGTGAACCAGGTTGTGAACGTATCCGCTCTAAAACAGGGCCAACGAGTAGCTCCAAGTCCTCTTGTGGGACACTCTCATAAAATGTATCCAAACTTCCCAGAAAATTAGCCACTTTGTCTGTATAAGACATGGTCTCCACAATCTAATGCAAATATAAATCGGCATTTAAAAATGTCGGTAAATTGTAAAATTAAACTATAGCACGATTACAGATAAATGTGAGTATATGTATACAGGGTGCGGCGCAAATTAGTCCCCACGATTTTTCAGCCCCTTCGGATGGTCGAACAGAAAAATGTTTTGTACCAAAGTTAATCATCATTTAACCGACAAGAAATTGCAATATTTTAAATTTTAAAAAAATCGATTTTCAACAAGAAATCAAGGTCGCTGTCATATCTTTTAATGGAATAGGGTATTTTTAATTTCATAATATTGTAGGCGACGTCGAAACGAATTCAACGACCTGCTATACAATGACTTTCAGATGACCTTGAAAGATAATATCGCCATGAATCAATTGCCAGAATATTTGAAATATTTCGACGGTACGTAATAGCAACACGTCGCATTTAGAGATAAACAAATGAACGTAAACATTGTGAATGCTCATTTCCTCAAAGCAAGACCTGTTAGTTCATTACATGAAATTGTGAGATACTATAACAATGAACCGGTACGCTAATAGTAAATTTGGTTTTTTCAGAGATATAACAGCGACCTTGATTTTTTGTTAAAAATCGATTTTTTTTAATTTAAAAAATTACAATTTCTTGTTAGTTAAATACTGATTAACTTTGGTACGAAATACTTTTCCGTCCGACCACCCAAAGGGGCTGAAAAATTGTGGGGACTAATTTGCGCCGCACCCTGTATATATATATATATATATATATATATGTATGTATTCTTTTTAAATGGACCTTTTTCAATTCTTCTACATAATTATTCATAGCTTCTGTTGTACTCATATTACCCAGTCGAGTCCAAGCATCCCACTTAGCTTTTTTGACTAAATCCCAGAAAGCAGGCTTTGGTTGTTGACACGGTCCTTCAGTTGCTTGTTTATAGTATGCATAAAAGCGTAGCATAACTTCGTTGCTAGGTTGATACGCTCCTGAAGTGTAATGAAAACAATAATGTAAGTAATGGAACTACTTTCTTCTCGATATTCCATTACGTTTAGTATTTTTCAGTTAACGATCATATTTAAAAATATTTGAACAAACTACATGGTAATTTTGATAAAGCTTTTACCGGTCGACCTTTGACTGAACAATATGTAAGTATCAAGATAAAATTTTATATATTTCTCTCTGCAGGAGATTTCTATATATTCAAATAAAAGCAAACGATTTCACAAGCAGAAAAGGATATGAAATTGTACTGCAGTGTATGTGTTAAATGACTTACGAGAGAAAAAGCCAAAGATCTACAAATATATATATGTACATGATCGCTGAAGAAGAACATCATGGCTTTCAACACAAAGTACAGTTCACCCATTCGTGCCTGGCTAGAAAGTGAAATGAGAATACTCACACATTTACTGACAATAAGTGGAAAGCACATTTCCACGCCTATGAATTTAATAACAGTTGGTGGATGTATTTCCTCTAATGCTATGCGAAAAAATGAAATTACTCGATACAAAAAAATTCTTCAGAGGAAACACCTGTAATACATACGTTTAGGAGTACCGAATGCAAAGAAAATAGAAATAATTTGATTAGAGCATTCAAAGTTCAGAGGCCTTTAACGCATAAATTAAACTAACAATGACATGCACAACAATTTTTTTGTTTATTTAACGTTGGCTTGCCATTACCATATTTATTTGCTATTTATTGCACCTATACGTATAAAGTGTGTATTGTATGTGTATCACAAAAGGAATGCATCATTATTAAAAACCAACAAAAACGGTCTGAACAAAACATGCTCTGTTGCGATGAATTTAGATAAAAAGATATAGATAAATATTTTGTCAAGTCAGGCGTGAACTTTGTACGATTACTTGGCGTTACGAGCTGGTCGTCTGTGTGCAAAGCAGGCATCGCATGCATTTTCCGTTCACGTATTACAAATTAACAGGACAAAGAAACTAGTTGGACGGGTCTGATGTGTAAATAAAAAATACTTCCGCGAAGAGAAAAAAAAAATGAAGTAACGAACTGCATACACGATACGCAATCGTGTATCATGACTCGTAACAAGTGTGTTTTGCATTCTGTCCACGAAAGATTCGAGCGGACGGAGATTAAACTCTCGAAGAAAACAGAATGCACAATACACGTTGATACGGCGAGACGTTCAATCCAAAAATCATTCAGGATAATTGGTTGGAAAGTTTACCATTTTTTGGCAGACTCCTGATCACATTAACAGCCGCGTGAAACTTCTCCTCTGTCGTCATGGCAAAATCTGCAGTTTTTTAACAGATAGATACACAGACCTGCTTCGCTTAGACGTTTCTTCGTTTTTTGTTTATATTGATCGTTTCGAATTGACTTAGCCGGTGTTATTTTGAACGGGAATTATTTTGAAAAGACATCGATTGGTACACTTTCGAAACACGAGCAAGTAGAGAATCGCGTAAACAGGACAACAAGCAAATGACAGATCACCGATTGATGACTGGCGACCGTCCGTCCGGTAATCACAGATTCACGACAGCGCATGCGCGTTAAGTGATTGGACGTTTAACCCCTTCTTTGTTGCAAAATCTACATGTGCACGATTCGACTACCATCTACCATCTACCATCTACCATCGCCATCAATTGCATTATTGCATATTGCATATTCCATATGCATACGGCATAAGGTAAATGAATGACAGCGATCGAAAATGGACGACAATTTACTGCAGGTGACTGCAGGTTACTGTCAATTGCAGCAAGAACAAGAACTTTTTAGTTACTACCAGCAGAGAGGAATGAGAGTGCTCACGCCCGGGTTTTCGGCGTTCCCGATATAGTGCTGACATCTGCTCAGCCTTAGCATGGCACAGAACCGGTCAGTCTTTCCTGGAACAGAACCGGTCAGTCTTTTAGCATAAAACTGAACGCACATTATTTTTTTAACCAGGATTAGAACGTACAGCTTAATTGTTTTATATGAAATATGTAACTAACATGTAAATCTTGTGTACAAAATCTCTAATTAATATAAATTAAGGGCCAGTTTTCCTACGTAGCCTTGAGTCGCCACGCTCCAAACAGGAACTAGGAGAAGCTTCCTAGCGATCTTCACGCTACAAACGGCCGCTAGGAGAAGCTCAAATGACAGTGTGTGTGCCGTGTGCGTGCCGTGTGCGTGTGCCACGGTATGCCCCACACAACGCTAGATCCGCAAGAACGAAAAAGATTGCAAGGGTTCGGGAGGCGGCAAATCATTGTTCGATAATGCAAAGATGGGGCTTTCCAGGGGTGAAAAGCGTTAGATAAAAGATAAATCTAGAGCGCTCGCGAACGAACAGGTCCTACTTTTGCGTTTTCTAGGCGTAATTTGCAATATTCGGCAGAATGTAGATATAAGGACACATTTTCTTAAATAACCGGGTTCTTATTGAGAATGTTGACGGCGAGCGCTCTAGCGGTGACATATACAATGTCAATGCAACGCCTATTATATTGTATAATTACGTATTAAACAAAGGATTTGCCGCCCCCGAAAAACCATCCCACAGCTATTATTTTGCTCAAATATAGTTCCGGCATTTTTCGCTACGAGCGCTGTATTCTCTTTCCGATCATTGTCGTCGTCAGCAGTCACTATGCTCGAATGAGAGTCGTGCGCAACACTCACACACCGCCAGGTCGGCGTGTACGTGTACCTACGAGAATAGCAAGGGTCCGGGATGCCGCGAATCATTCCTCGATAATGCAAAGATGGGGCTCATCAGGAGTCAAAAGCGCTAGATAAAAGATAAATCTAGAGCGCTCGCCATCAAACAGGTCCGACTCTTGCATTTTCGAGCAACATTTTGCATTATTCGGTCGCATGGTGCCTGCCGTAGCTTCGTTCGAACAGCCGTGCCACGGCACACTCACACACCGCTAGGTCGGCGTGTACGTGTACCTACGAGAATAGCAAGGGTCCGGGATGCCGCGAATCATTCCTCGATAATGCAAAGATGGGGCTTATCAATAGTCAAAAGCGCTAGATAAAAGATAAATCTAGAGCGCTCGCCATCAAACAGGTCCGACTCTTGCATTTTCGAGCAACATTTTGCATTATTCGGTCGCATGGTGCCTGCCGTAGCTTCGTTCGAACAGCCGTGCCTCGGCACACTCACACACAGCTAGGTCGGCGTGTACGTGTACCTACGAGAATAGCTAGGGTCCGGGATGCCGCGAATCATTCCTCGATAATGCAAAATGGCAGAGTTGGGCAAAATATTTATCTAAATAAAAATTTCGAATAACTAGTAAAAGATAAAAAAAAATTGTTATTCCTTATTCGAAGGTTCAAGTAAAGAAAGTATCTTTATTTGATGTGTATCGAATAATTTTATTCTACGAGAATTTATCCGACGAAAAAATATAATTTTTTTTTTTCGAAGCGGATTTATTCAAACTTTGAATAATTTTTTCATCTTTTATCTGTATTTTCTATTCGAAGGCTTCTAATAAATCTTCAAATTACTTTTACCGAGCGCCGAGCTTCAAAGACCCAGCGACGACAGACGACATACAATGTAAGCGGATGGAGAATCGCGCACATATGAAAGTTTAAACTTTTAGATTTTTCAATATATCCTCATGAAATTGTGACGAGCGAATGGAGGGGATGTTCCTGATGAAAATAAGGTCAAATTCGAGTGTAATCGAACAAGTTTCACTGATACGTAATGTTAGGATAAAAATTAAGATCTCATTAAAGACAGTCCAAATGATGTCGTGTTTGGACTCATTTCGATCGGAACAAGCTGTACAACTCATTCGTCTTAACAATATTGTTCTGATTAAAAACATACAACCATAAATTGCCAATAATGCGCGATTCTCCATCCGTATATATCTCGTCGGTGCCGAGCGTGAGACAGAAAAATACATTGGGTGATTGGTCTACTCCTATACCTCGTCTGTGCTAAAAACGGCGTTCCCGATACAGTGCTGTCCCCTACTCTGATTTTTAGCATAAAAAATTCACGATAAGGTAGAGTGACTACGTTACCGACCAATTTTGGCAAAAAATGGTTTCACGTGTCTCAATTTGTCGTCCTTATATGAGAATATTTTTCGCTGGGAAAGGGCTTATTCGAAAGAGGAAGGTTTAATCTATCGTGCGCTGGTCATAAGCTGACGAGATTATGTAGGTCAAAAATTGACGATGTGTATGCCGTGAAATCCAAGCATTTTGATGCCATTGGAGGAGTTTTCTGGATGTAATCGAGAGTAGCGCGCGCTAGAAAATATCTCCAGCTACAAATTGAGCTCTATTTTTTCTTGATTCTCTGTGAAATGAAGCCAAAAACTTGAAGCACGTTTCTGGCGTCAGAACTCGTGATATCGATAACACAGAGCAAAAAATGTGACCAGTTAATTGTAGGAGTTCAACTATCCAACATTATTTTCTATAGAATAAAAGTAAAACGGTATAACATTTGTTTTAAAAAACACTTTATTATCCACTTCGTACAGCGCACAAGAAAGAAAATGTTTACTGTGCAGCTGCTGCCGATGGCGCAGAAGTTGTAGCTTTAGCCTGTTCTTCACGAATGCGGTCCTTCTTGAGTTGACCCATGAAAGAAGCTTTGTCAGCAGCAGTCTGGAAGCGACCATGTCCAAATTTGGAGCTGGTATCGATGAATTTAAGATTGATCTTTTCCAACGCGGACCGTTTGGTGTGCACCAACAGAGACTGTAAAAACATATATTCGTTATGTTGTAATCTCATTGAAACGTAATGTGTATGTTGATATTCTATCGTGCGTATCAGTCCTATCATTAAATATCATTGCAGGTTCATATAGTGTATATGTTTGGCTCTTTACTTATTCATCACGGTGAGCTAACGAAAGAGAATTTTTCCAGAAATATTGGAATTTGTAATAGGTTACCTTGCGCAGTGTAATCACACGTTTCTTTGGTCCCATGCAACACCCTTTGATCATAACAAAGTCATTGTTCACTTCACCATAATGAGGGAAACCACCCATGGGAGTGATCGTCTTTTCGGTACGATCGTACTCCGTAGAAGCATTGTTCTTCACGATCTAAAACGAGGAGGTAAATATGTTATTTAAAGACCGGTTCTATCGCGATAGGTGAAGTAAAAGTATGTAAAATGTCGTATGCTTTGGGAGACCTAAAACGTAAGAAGTACATACGTCTTTAGGCACTATGACTACATAGAGCGTTTCTATCCGCCTCGTATGAGATTATTAATCTTCACAAAGAAGAGAAACGTAGGGACGAGGCGAGTTCGAAGAATTTTACACAGGCATATATACCTTGCCGTCCTTGGTGTGAATGCCTTGACCGATTCTGTAGATCTTCTTGTTCATTTCGGTACGATGATGGTATCCTTTTTGTCCAGCACGCGCAACAGTGAAGGACACACGGCTCGGATGCCAAGCACCGATACAAGCAACTTTCCTCAATCCCTTGTGCGTCTTACGTGGCAATTTCTTTGTGTGCCAACGAGACGTAACACCTGCAATTATGTAGTCGTATTTTTTAAATACCTATCGCGTAGAAAAAGAAGATAATTTGAGCTAGTAAAAGTTAATAAATGTATTCATAGCAAAGGACTTCAGTAGGAAGGCAGCACGAATATTATCTTCAATCGAATCAGATAAATACACATTTCGTGTTCTCATCATATAGTCCAGGACTATGATTACAAGATTTCTGAACAAATAATCGATCGATCCAACCTTTGTATCCTTTTCCTTTCGTGACACCGATCACGTCGATCATTTCATCCGGAGCAAAGACATTGCTAATCGGCACAGGCTTCTCCAAGTGTTCGCGAGCCCACTGAACCTTCTGTTCGATGGTTCCACCGTTCAGTTGAATCTCCATAATGTGAGCTTTCTTTTGGCGTTGCTTTAACAATCTCATCTATTCACAGACAGAGAGCACACATTTTTATAACGCATCGAACACCTACGAAATTTTGCATGTGCGTAACATTGAAAGTAGTTCTCAATTTTGAAAGTTACCTGCGTATGAGCTATAACTCGTACAACTTTGCAGTACTTGATGATCTTGCTCAAGTCGTTTTCAATGGATTTACGACCAAGATTATCCTGCCATTTCTTTGAAGCCTTTGTAAATGCCTTCTTCTTGCTCTTGTACCTGTAGAAAAGTAACCGTAATGGCTGTCTTTCTCTGTACATCTAAATCTGTAGCCATCTGTAACGTGCCAGTCTCTTCATATTGAGCGGAGACTGTACACAATTTTTAGATCAACCTTTCAAAGAGTGCATCTCTTTGCGGTTAAATCCAAAAGTTTGCTCTCTTCGAAACGAGCGGAGAGCTGATTTCAGATTACTTTAGTATGTTTTACAACGGCATTACAATGGAATCACGAACACCGCATTACCAAACTGAGAGCAATTTCTTACCAATTCTTGTAAAACCTTCTGCGACAGCCTTCCGAAAGATGTTCTGCCCAAACTGTGGTGAGAGCGCGTAGACCGTGCGGAGTTTCTATGTAACCTACTACACCGACCACGATCATAGGTGGTGTCTCGAGGACTGTGACCGCTTCTACGATTTCCTTTTTATTTACCTCTGCAAAAACACAGGCACGATACGTTAGAGTTACGATACGTTCGAAACGAATAACATATATTTATAAACAGTAGAAGTGTGCCAGGCATGGTTTGTCTCGATGATCATTACCCAATGGGTTATCAAGAGATTATGGAATATGCCGTGCCTCCTTGCTCGCTGCGTACGCAGGGCATAGAGCTATTCTCCGACACTGTGGTAAAGACCGTACTGCACAATATCAAGCAGCTCTTGAACCACGACCAAAGTTGACCGACGCATTTCTACGTCTATCGAACTAAGGCCATCGTGTCGGTTATTTCAAATTTAGAAAGTGCAAGCATGCAGCCAAACGGCGATCACATTGTCTAACAAGGGAATTTCTTAAACATCGTAATCGTAATCTTAATCTCCATTGCCATCGCAATCGCATGAAATCATTACTCACTCGATCCTGGACGATCAGCTTCCCTGACTACGTGGGTCATACCAGCTTTATATCCAACGAACGCGGTCAAATGCACTGGTTTGCTGGGATCATCTTTGGGAAAGGCCTTTACTTTGCCACGATGACGCTGAGACCTCTTCTTGGGATAGAATCCCATAGACCCATGGCGTGGGGCACTGAACTTTCTGTGCGACTGTACAATCAAACGAAATGTTCCGTTAAATTCGCGAAACGAACGCAACGAATGAAATGTTCGAACTTTTCAGGAATCAGACCGCCCTAGAATTATCCTCATGGTTGTTCAGTTAAAACCATAAACTGTACACATCTAGAATCATCATTGAACGCGAAACACGTGGTCTCTAACTATTATTTACTTGCACAAATATTTTACCATTTTATGATTAATTCGATACAAATTCAAAACTAATACCGCTGTAACAGTTATGTTGCGCAATATTTAATGCAACTATTAACTATAGCTTGCACCAAATTAAGAATTGAATAATAATCCGTTAAAGATTCGCTAAATTTCCGACGATATGTATAACGTACTTACCATTGTGCTCGCAACGATGAAAATGGAGGATCACTTCCGCTAAAATCGCTTTTATACCTTCGGGACTTGATCAGGTTCACAACGTAACAAGAAAAAAGTCCCTAGGATCAGGACAAAATCCGAGAAAATTGAAAACAAATTGTTATATATACATACTTACACATTTATATTAACATGTCGATTTATTTCAAACATATGTTATTTTTCAGACACTGTTTGTCGCTTATAAACATTATTTCATATCCAATAACAAAGAAAACTATATAATGACCAGATTGCAGATGTTTGTTCAACTATATATATATATGATTTTTATAGACTGAATAGTTTATAGAAATAGGAATGAAATTGATAAATATCGATTTTTTCGATTTAAAAGTTCCTTCTAATTCCAAATGAAATGTGCACGATAATCGTTGTAATTTAAATCGGGTCTAACGTGTACTCTTCGCTACAACCAATCCAGACAATCAGGCCTTTTTTAAAGTGCCTGTTTCGTATGTAGTTCTTGGACCAATGGTTCTGTGACTGTAATATTAAGGGCCAGTTTTCCTACGTGGCCTTGAGTCGCCACGCTCCAAACAGGAACTAGGAGAAGCTTCCTAGCGATCTTCACGCTACAAACGGCCGCTAGGAGAAGCTCAAATGACAGTGTGTGTGCCGTGTACGTGCCGTGTGCGTGTGCCATGGTATGCCCCACACAACGCTAGATCCGCAAGAACGAAAAAGATTGCAAGGGTTCGGGAGGCGGCAAATCATTGTTCGATAATGCAAAGATGGGGCTTTCCAGGGGTGAAAAGCGTTAGATAAAAGATAAATCTAGAGCGCTCGCGAACGAACAGGTCCTACTTTTGCGTTTTCTAGGCGTAATTTGCAATATTCGGCAGAATGTAGATATAAGGACACATTTTCTTAAATAACCGGGTTCTTATTGAGAATGTTGACGGCGAGCGCTCTAGCGGTGACATATACAATGTCAATGCAACGCCTATTATATTGTATAATTACGTATTAAACAAAGGATTTGCCGCCCCCGAAAAACCATCCCACAGCTATTATTTTGCTCAAATATAGTTCCGGCATTTTTCGCTACGAGCGCTGTATTCTCTTTCCGATCATTGTCGTCGTCAGCAGTCACTATGCTCGAATGAGAGTCGTGCGGCACACTCACACACCGCCAGGTCGACGTGTACGTGTACCGATGAGAATAGCAGGTGTCCGGGATGCCGCGAATCATTCCTCGATAATGCAAAGATGGGGCTTATCAGTAGTCAAAAGCGCTAGATAAAAGTTAAATCTAGAGCGCTCGCCATCAAACAGGTCCGACTCTTGCATTTTCGAGCAACATTTTGCATTACTTGGTCGCATGGTGCCTGCCGTAGCTTCGTTCGAACAGCCGTGCCTCGGCACACTCACACACCGCTAGGTCGGCGTGTACGTGTACCGATGAGAATAGCAAGGGTCCGGGATGCCGCGAATCATTTCTCGATAATGCAAAGATGGGGCTTATCAGTAGTCAAAACCGCTAGATAAAAGATAAATCTAGAGCGCTCGCCATCAAACAGGTTCGACTCTTGCATTTTCGAGCAACATTTTGCATTATTCGGTCGCATGGTGCCTACCGTAGCTTCGTTCGAACAGTCGTGCCTCGGCACACTCACACACCGCTAGGTCGGCGTGTACGTGTACCTACGAGAATAGCAAGGGTCCGGGATGCCGCGAATCATTGCTCGATAATGCAAAGATGGGGCTTATCAGTAGTCAAAACCGCTAGATAAAAGATAAATCTAGAGCGCTCGCCATCAAACAGGTCCGACTCTTGCATTTTCGAGCAACATTTTGCATTATTCGGTCGCATGATGCCTGTCAGAGAGGCGATCTGAGCACGCGTGGCCGACAACGTAAACAACGGCGCTGCCGTAGCTTCGTTCGAACAGCAGTGCCTCGGCACACTCACACACCGCCAGGTCGACGTGTACGTGTACCGATGAGAATAGCAAGGGTCCGGGATGCCGCAAATCATTCCTCGATAATGCAAAGATGGGGCTTATCAGTAGTCAAAACCGCTAGATAAAAGATAAATCTAGAGCGCTCGCCATCAAACAGGTTCGACTCTTGCATTTTCGAGCAACATTTTGCATTATTCGGTCGCATGGTGCCTACCGTAGCTTCGTTCGAACAGTCGTGCCTCGGCACACTCACACACCGCTAGGTCGGCGTGTACGTGTACCTACGAGAATAGCAAGGGTCCGGGATGCCGCGAATCATTGCTCGATAATGCAAAGATGCGGCTTATCAGTAGTCAAAACCGCTAGATAAAAGATAAATCTAGAGCGCTCGCCATCAAACAGGTCCGACTCTTGCATTTTCGAGCAACATTTTGCATTATTCGGTCGCATGATGCCTGTCAGAGAGGCGATCTGAGCACGCGTGGCCGACAACGTAAACAACGGCGCTGCCGTAGCTTCGTTCGAACAGCAGTGCCTCGGCACACTCACACACCGCCAGGTCGACGTGTACGTGTACCGATGAGAATAGCAAGGGTCCGGGATGCCGCAAATCATTCCTCGATAATGCAAAGATGGGGCTTATCAGTAGTCAAAAGCGCTAGATAAAAGATAAATCTAGAGCGCTCGCCATCAAACAGGTCCGACTCTTGCATTTTCGAGCAACATTTTGCATTATTCGGTCGCATGGTGCCTGCCGTAGCTTCGTTCGAACAGCCGTGCCTCGGCACACTCACACACCGCCAGGTCGGCGTGTACGTGTACCTACGAGAATCACAAGGGTCCGGGATGCCGCGATTCATTGCTCGATAATGCAAAATGGCAGAGTTGGGCAAAATATTTATCTAAATAAAAATTTCGAATAACTAGTAAAAGATAAAAAAATTTTTATTCCTTATTCGAAAGTTCCAGTAAAGAAAGTATCTTTATTTGATGTGTATCGAATAATTTTATTCGACGAAAAAAGATAATTTTTTTTATTCGAAGCGGATTTATTCAAACTTCGAATAATTTTTTCATCTTTTATCTGTATTTTCTATTCGAAGGCTTCTAATAAATCTTCAAATTACTTTTACCGAGCGCGGAGCTTCAAAGACCCAGCGACGACAGACGACATACAATGTAAGCGGATGGAGAATCGCGCACATATGAAAGTTTAAACTTTTAGATTTTTCAATATATCCTCATGAAATTGTGACGAGCGAATGGAGGGGATGTTCCTGATGAAAATAAGGTCAAATTCGAGTGTAATCGAACAAGTTTCACTGATACGTAATGTTACAATAAAAATTACAATCTAATTAAAGACAGTCCAAATGATGTCGTGTTTGCACTCATTTTGATCGGAACAAGCTCTACAACTCATTCGTATAAACAATATTGTTCTGATTAAAAATGTAAAAGCATAAATTGCCAATAATGCTCGATTCTCCATCTGCTTACATTGTAGGCTGTTTGGCAGTGGCTGGGTCTTCGACGTTCGGCGCTCTCTGTCCTCCGGTCCGACCGGTTTATTCGTCGAGCTGGCAAAAGTTAGCCGAAGATTTATTCGAAGCCTTCGAATATATCTACAATTAAAAATATTAAACACAGTCCAATTTGTACCGCGTTTAGTGTCATTTTAATCAGAAGAATGCCACGAATTTGTTGGCGCAAGTCCCATAAAAAAATAATGAAAAATAAACAAGTTTTGCAATTGTATTGGTAGTTGTTTCACACCGATATCTCGCGACTCTACGAGCTCCGGACTTCAAAGACCAGCGACCGACCTACGGCCTACAATGTAAGCAGATGGAGAATCGAGCATTATTGGCAATTTATGTTTTTACATTTTTAATCAGAACAATATTGTTTATACGAATGAATTGTAGAGCTTATCCCGATGAAAATGAGTCCAAACACGACATCATTTGGACTGTCTTTAATGAGATTGTAATTTTTATCGTAACATTACGTATCAATGAAACTTGTTCGATTACACTCGAATTTGAACTTATTTTCATCAGGAAAATCCCCTCCATTCGCTCGTCACAATTTCATGAGGATATATTGAAAAATCTAAAAGTTTAAACTTTCATACTTGCGCGATTCTCCATCCGCTTACATTGTATGTCGTCTGTCGTCGCTGGGTCTTTGAAGCTCGGCGCTCGGTAAAAATAATTCGAAGATTTATTAGAAGCCTTCGAATAGAAAATAAAGATAAAAGATGAAAAAATTATTCGAAGTTTGAATAAATCCGCTTCGAATAAAAAAAATTATCTTTTTTCGTCGGATAAATTCTCGTCGAATAAAATTATTCGATACACATCAAATAAAGATACTTTCTTTACTTGAACCTTCGAATAAGGAATAAAAATTATCTTTTATCTTTTACTAGTTATTCGAAATTTTTATTTAGATAAATATTTTGCCCAACTCTGCCATTTTGCATTATCGAGGATTGATTCGCGGCATCCTGGACCCTAGCTATTCTCGTAGGTACACGTTACGCCGACCTACCGGTGTGTGTGTGTGCCGAGGCACAGCTGTTCGAACGAAGCTACGGCAGGCACCATGCGACCGAATAATGCAAAATATTGCTCGAAAATGCGAGAGTCGGACCTGTTTGATGGCGAGCGCTCTAGATTTATCTTTTATCTAGCGCTTTTGACTACTGATAAGCCCCATCTTTGCATTATCGAGGAATGATTCGCGGCATCCCGGACCCTTGCTATTCTCGTAGGTACACGTACGCGCCGACCTGGCGGTGTGTGAGTGTGCCGAGGCACAGCTGTTCGAACGAAGCTACGGCAGGCACCATGCGACCGAATAATGCAAAATATTGCTCGAAAATGCAAGAGTCGGACCTGTTTGATGGCGAGCGCTCTAGATTTATCTTTTATCTAGCGCTTTTGACTACTGATAAGCCCCATCTTTGCATTATCGAGGAATGATTCGCGGCATCCCGGACCCTTGCTAGTCTCATCGGTACACGTACACGCCGACTTGGTGGTGTGTGAGTGTGCCGAGGCACAGCTGTTCGAACGAAGCTACGGCAGGCACCATGCGACCGAATAATGCAAAATATTGCTCGAAAATGCAAGAGTCGGACCTGTTTGATGGCGAGCGCTCTAGATTTATCTTTTATCTAGCGCTTTTGACTACTGATAAGCCCCATCTTTGCATTATCGAGGAATGATTCGCGGCATCCCGGACCCTTGCTAGTCTCATCGGTACACGTACACGCCGACTTGGTGGTGTGTGAGTGTGCCGCGACACGGTTGTTCGAACGAAGCTACGGCAGCGCCGTCGTTTATGATGTCGACCACGCATGCTCAGATCGCCTCTATTGTCAGAGATCATGCGACCGAATCAGAGAGGATACTCGGAAAATGCCACTCGACACTGAATGTGGAAAGTGCACCCAGCTCCCCATACTGGACGAAAATGTTACTATTTAGCTTCTTCTAGTGGCCGTTATAGCGGTACTATCGACTGTTCAAGGCCACCTGGGAAAACTGGCCCTTAAATCAAATCTTTACAGGTGAATTCAGTCGTTCTCCTGGCCCTTTGTATAGATTGATCGCAAAGAAATGGACGAAGATACGAATAAATTCAGCCGCTTTATAAAATCCATAATTTACATGCTAGATGCGCCAGTCATCTTTGTCCGAGGTATTATCTAATCAGACACATTTGGTTATGTTATTATTATAACAGGTACAGAAAGAAATAATGATTAACTAAACCCTTCACGTTTCACAGAAAAAATTGTCGAACCAAATCAGAAGAAATATCCATGGTACCATCAACAATTCCGTCGAGTTCCAACAATTGATACATGTCATGAACGAGACATAGCTTGTTACGTCGAGGCAAATTATCAATTTCTACGTGATAAGTAATATCAGTTTCCATAACGTTCAAATTGTCTATTTATACAAATAGGTTTTTGCAATCTGATACAGAGTGCTTTCAGAATTACAAATTAACAAAGGAAGATTCTCGATCAGGAAAAATGTATTGTTTTGTCTTATAATTGTTTTTTCTAAATGTTTAAACGATCAAAGATCGGGAATCTTTTGTTGCAAGTAAAAAACTTTAGACAATCAGATACGCTACGAATGTACAAAATGAAGTCTATATGGTAAAATTTCGTTTTAGAATGGTCGACGAGGAGATCTTGAGTATATTAAGAGATCGGTATGAACACTGCGCATGGGAGAACTATGAGGATAAAGAAGTTTGCAGTCATTTAAAGAAGACATACGACGATGCTGCCACAGCCTATTTCATAAAATGTAAGGTTTTACAGTTAAAGATACCGTATAAAGCTATGTAAATACGATTTAATATAGATGTTTCTTGAAAAACACAGATGGAGACCTTGGTTTTAACTGCAATGTGCGTTCCGCTTTCATGAAACAAAAGCATCGTATGATCTGGGAAAGACGACACGGACCTGTTGGAAGCGGTATGAATGAAAAATATCTTTCCACTTAATAATATTAAGTTTTGTAGATAATTAATCGATGTAACACGTATAGCCCATTGGAAGAGAAAATCTGCGTTTACATCATTGTATAGCGACTCTATAAAACGAGCCAAATAAACTAATTTATAAAGTATACAAAACCATATTTTTCATGTCTTTCGTAATCAATATTTCAATGTGTAATCAATATGTAATTTTCTTTTTATTTGTTTCCTATTTTGACAGCATATAAAAACATTTGTTTCCTATTTCAATGGCATATAAATACTTGTTCAGAAGATTCCATTGATTTCATCGAAGATTTCACTTTACAATTTTGTTTACGTTCATTATTACAATAAAACTTTCCGATACAATTGTTTTCTTACAATGCTTTATGTATTTCATCAACATTTCCTGCATACAGACCAATTGAATTTTCTATTAGTCGGAATGTTAATACCGAATACATATACATAAAGCAATAAATATACTTACAGAAACGTAAGTTAAGTGGGGTAATATTACAAATTTAAAAGAATATAAAAAACATTCCTTACACGACTAATAGAAAATCGTAATTGTATCAGATTCATTCGATTAAAAAAAAAAGAAAAAATAATAAGCGAAATAAAAATTATCACTAGCTTTTGCATAAATATAAAATACAATAGAATCGATTCTTACGTAATAAATATATAACACGTAACAAAAGTATTTCGTATAATTCGTATAAATTAATAGATAATGATCGCAGGATACCGGGAAGTCTCATAAAAATACTAATACATGATTGTCGATCAACGAATCGTAAATTTTAATACTATGAAATTGATTGATATATCGCATCGTTACTCTGTTTCCTTTTTATTTTCTTTTTCATTTTCAAGCAATGTAACTACTTCGAATTACGATGACGTAGTGGCAATTTCCGTGTCTCTCGGTTACAGTAAATACACGACTTGGACTTTCTTACGGCTGCGAAACTGTACATGTACTTTATTTTCAATCGAACAAATCCCTTAATAATTAAAATAAAATATGAGATCAACAAGATCATTTACGTGTAACTCGTGGAGAGCAATCTTTCCTGTTACTATCTTGCGTTATGTCTTTAAATCTACTAATAATGGAACGTTGCAGCATAACGAATGCCAACATTATTAATTTTTTCTCTTCAATGAAAACACAAAATATTCTAATAAAATAGTACCGACATTTTAAAAGTAAATGTTCTGTGATCCGATCGATACAATTGATTCTACAGAGTCTACAGTACGTTTTGTCTTATTCTCGATAAAACATTTTTTTTTTATTCCTTGTCACCGCATTACAATCTTTTCGAGGAATTAGTCTCAATTTGATTTCATAAAAGTCTGATTTCGTACGTTCTTTTCGATTTTTGCGACTTTAAGCTTTTTGGCAACGACTATACGGGTATTTCATATTTCATTCGTTTTAAAATTACTTTCGCGTACACATTGAGACAGTGTGACGTTTCAAAGTATCATACAAGGTCCTCCAATTATCATTAAAACATTCGAAATACATTCACTTGTAATACAATTTTAAAAAATCACATGTGCTATATAAAAACAAACGGATAATAATGAAGGGAATTCATTGACACAAATGGTTTTATAGTTGGTAACGACGCTATATCTAGACACGACAATTTCATTAATATTTTTTAATGCAAATCATTCTTTAGAACAATAATTTTCAATAAATAATAGGTTCGGGCCAGTGGTATTCAAATCGCGATAGATAGTTTTGTTAATTAAAGATAAACAAAATGTATAAAATATTTTGCATATACATATATGTATAATATTACACATAGAAGAACATTTATTTTAGTGGCGTATGCTTCTTTTTAGACAGAATCTTTTCAGAACTATTATCAATTGCCAGTTATCAACTCAGAGATTAATATTAGAGTTGGCCCAAACCTATGAAATTTGCGGAATTATTGCCAATTTTAAGTTTACCCTCGTGTATTTATATATCATTTGCACTCTCCCTTTCTATTCTATATCACAGTACGAAAAATGCCACATGAATTTTTTTTATACAGTATAATCGATACATATCACTCGGTACAAACGCCGCACACGTATTCACATTTTTCAAATTAGAAATCATAGCTACTTAGTACATAGGTATTATTATCGTGTGGAGATATATAGTATATACATACATACATAGATACATACATACATACATACATATACATATATATATATATTTTATCATACTCTTTGAAAATATATTCTGCTCTTTGTCGCGTATGTATCAAATCCATATATACATACATATACATATACACATATATATGTATATATATATACACATGTATATATATATGTATATATATATACTACTACTAGCATTGTGTTTCAAATATAAATAAGGAGGGGTACCTACCATTCAGGAAACGATGAATAGGTATTGAGCCCGTTGTGTTACAGCCTACCGAGATGCTAGAAATCCCTTCTTTATTAATCCCGAATAACACACATTTCAACAAAGGGAAATGCGTGTTAGCGATGCTTGTGTGTTGCGTGTGTGCACGCGCGCGCGCACGTGTGTGTGAGCTTCGATGCCAGAGCTTCATCGCTTTCAGCGTAGACGACGACGTTTGTACATTATCAAACTCTCTCGCTCTCTCTCTCTTTCTCTCTCTCGCTCTCTCTCTCTCTCTCTCTCTCTCTCTCTCTCTCTCTCTCTTTCTCTCTCTCTCTCTCTCTCTCTCTCTCTCTTCATATGCCATTCTTTAGGATTCGATGGGTTGATTGAACTGAGCAGCTAAACGACGTTTTCCCGTGAACACTGCAAAAGACGAACGTTGACATACGAACAAGCATCATCTATCTACATAATATATCGAATAACTGAGAATAACTAGAGAACGCTGTGTCTGATTACGTACATTGCTTCGTGGGAGTGTTTTGTTTTTCGTGTTGAGTATCGGCAACCTCTGCGATACTGCTATCGTTGTCGGTGTTCTTAGAATCAATTTCGTCCGTTGAAATATTGGCATGTTCCTCTCGCTTGTCCGCAAAGAATTGCGTGCTTTTAATGTTCTCCGTGAACACATTTTTCTTCGGAGTTAACGATAGCGAAGGTAGCGGTAGCTCGGAAGGATGAGGAGCCACGACCAAGTTACGTTTCGAGGAGAAGTAAGGAGACGTGCGCGGATTCAAAGGATTCGCAGCTGCCGGCAACAGGTTTTTTGTCGGTGACAGCAAGTTTGATACACTGTCGCCCGATAGGATTTGACTCCAAGAAAGAGGTAGAGTTAGTGGAGGAACCTATACAAAAAAGAAAAAAAAAAATCGATAGTCAAGTAAAATAAATCGCGTTAATTCTGATTGTACCATGCAAGAAAAGAGCAGCCATTCGCTCACCTGTACATTGGTATGCTCATCTTGTGGATACATGAACTTGGTGGGAGTTGTCCAAACTGAAGATTCCCATTGATCTTTGCTCTCCTAGAGTTCGGAAGAATGATTTACCAATGAAACAAGTTCAGAAGTACTGGCGTACGACCGGAAGAAGGATGAAATACTTAAAAAATACCTCGAGTGGAGAATCTGGTTTTGGTGGTGGCGGTGGTGATGGTGGTGGTGGTGGTGGTGGTGGTGGTGGAAACGCGGGTGGTATGATCGGAGTGCGCATCAAGCTCTTAAGGAAACTTTCGCCTCCGCTCTCCTGCAACGACCAATTAATCAATTGATCTTCCGACGTCGACATCTTCCAGTACGTATCAGATTCTTTGGACCAAAGAGCAGTTTCGTTGGATTGCTTCCAGGAAATCTGGCTTTCGGTGGCTTGTCCTGCCCATTTTAACGGGCACGATAACGGAGTATTTGAAACATTGACACGGTAGGAGGAATCGCTTTCGAGCGATTCGTTGCTGGAGTCCGTATCGCGGTACGATGATGCCGATGTGGAAGCGGGTGGCAATGGAATACCAACGGCTGTTTCGGAAAGAGAGAAAATCCATCATTAAAATCTGAACACTTTTTCGTATAAACAATTACACTATTTCACAATTCTACAATTCCACATGTCCGCAAGTCAGTTACGTACCAACAAGTTTCTTATTTAGGTGTATAATTGTTTTGTTACGTTGCGTCAACTGTATCGTGACTGTACAGGGCAAGGCTTGCAAAAGCGCGAACACTGTTGAAAATCCGTATTTTGCCGGCTTACAGACAGATCCTATAGTTGACAAGTATGCAGTCTCAAATTGTGGAAGTCTCAATGTTCCACCGTAATTCATCATCACGCGGTATAAGTTGCAAGCGAAGCTATGTAATGGACTGAGTTCTATGAATTCCTCGTTATCTACCGTTGTAAACTGAAAAATCGTCGTTCCACTTACGTAAAGAAATCATACGCAAATTCTTTGCAGCACCATTCGTTTCGAGACTTACCTTAACAACGTTCGAGTGATTTTGTTTAAGTTCGTCGATGTTGCATAACTTTGAATAATACTGGCTGTACAATTGTTGGAACTGTTTAAGCGACGTTTTGTGTTCAGGTTTGTCCATTAATATTCGACGGCATTGTAACGTTAATTGCTGCAAATGAGACTTATCTATCAGCACAACTACTGGGCCAGTTGCCAAATAAATTATCTGAAAATTGAAGCGTTGTTACGTAACGTAAGCTGAAAGCGAATACGAGTTTCGATCTCGATCTTGATTTTGATGTTGAGACTACCTTTACTGTATCTCCGAGCTTCTGCATAAGTTGCAGGATAGACGCGCAATCGAACAGTTCTGGTTTTAGCGCGTAACCAAACTGTCGGAGAAAACTCTGTGGAATGCTGGAGATGCTGAGACAACCTTTTGACCGTGCGATTAATTTAGATATTTGTTCGGAAAGTACGCGGACACCTTCCTTTTCCGTTAGGGAGATCTGTCGTTCTCCTGAATTGTTATCTTCGATCTTGACCACGTCCGGTATGGCCTCGAACAGCTCGATCAATTTGGTGAAACCGTAATCGGACACTCGACATTGATGACCAAAATGATGATGATACGAAGGCACAAATTTATTAAATTGCATTCTGCATTGAGGCGCGTGCCGTAACAATTCCACAACCTGTGCGCGAAGGGATCAATGTAGTTTCATTAAAATATGTATAATTATCTCCATAAAATAGTTTCAACGTTACATATTACTAGATTGCGGATTTCATGCATTTATGACAATAATTTTCTGGGCTGCTTTCTGCGACCGAGGGGGCGATGTGGAATACTGTAAAGTCTTGATCTATGCCGAACGGAGCTACACGATCTTAGTCAGTTCGTTTATCCCCTCCACTGGGGGTATACCCCGTGAGGGGCCTTGAAGCTCGAGAGACCTCGGTCACCGAGGAGTGTAACATAATACGGGTCCGTTATATCGGTGTGAGACCACTACTAATCCAATAACAAAACTTCTTTATTTTTCATTATTTCCTATTTTCAGTATTGTCCTTTTCTACGTTCGGCGTGGATCAAAGAATAGTATCTCCTGGCCGATATATGTCCCTAGCTAGACCCGTGTTTTGGACATATATCGAGTAAACAGTGTATGTAGTGCGCCTTCGGCCGCGCGGTCCATGTTTACACTCACTGTCCTTTTTCTACGTTCGATGCGGTCGACACGATCACAAGAAAACAGTAGATCTACACGATCTATGCCACAGCACGGACTCGAGGATTGGATACCCGAGGACTGTTAATATCTGGTTATTATATTTTACCTCTACAGCGAATTGTTTCGTTCGTTCGACCTCTTCCGCAGTTTGTTCCCGTTTTGGTATTGCTATCATTTTGTCTCCATCGTTGATAGTTGTGACGACAACGGTGTTTTCGGACACTTCGCCAAGGATGTCTTCAATCTCACAAACGCCGTAATCCACAATGTCCCATGGCTTGGCTGTACATGGTACTCTGATTACTTATCTGATCTCAATACAACACGATATTACAATACAAATGCTTGAACAAATGAAAAAACGTTTAGCTACCTATTACTCTGGCATAAACACTGGGGAATTCTGATAGTGCTACTTGTTTGCTGGCTTTAGATTTTAGAACTCTTAACAGATCCGATGTAAAACGACGTACTTGAGCTCGGTGAGACAATGTTACCACTCGATTATTTCCTTCGCCCATCACCTGAAACGACGGGTGGTATGATCCATATTTCTATTTCTTAAATTGAATCTCTTGCAAACTACGGATGACAGAGAAAAACAAATAATTTTTTCCTTGATTTACCTGCACAGTATGTGTTAGCGCTTCCAATAGGTCGATAAGTTTAGTGAATCCGTAATCGGCGACCCTGCATTGTCGTCCAAAGTGATGATGATATGCTGGTATAAATCGAGTAAACGGCAATTGACAGTGTGGAGCGGTTTTCAAAAGATCGACCAACTCGCGACTAAAAAGTGCTAGTTGATTCGCAAGTGGGGGACTTACACACTTGTTTTCTGGAGAAGAATGTTGCACGTGGGTATCGTTAAAAAAAAACAAGAAAGCGATACTGTACTTACGTATGTACATTCCGATCGAATGATCTTACCTTCGTGATTATGATCGAGAGTTTGATTCCCTATCCAAATAAGATATTTAACGCTGCCCATACCTTGCTTCAATTCTACGCAAGACAAACAGGATACCAAATGTTCCAGAGGTACCCCGTTATCAACTACCTGTAGTTTTTCTTTGAACTCGGCCTCATAACAATTTGGCAAGCTGAAACGATTAATCGCAAGTAGATTGATTGAAAGAGATACAGTACTGAACTCGTCGAACATTATATTAATAAGATCGTAAATGGTATACCTAGGCAGTGGTAAACTTCCGCTGTGTGTACTTAGTAATTGATGTATACGCGAATCAAGAACTTTTAAAGAAATGTTTACATTAGGAAGCGACGCTACTTTTTGCTCGGCCCATCCTTTATCCGACCATGGTTTTATCATATGAATGGTACAGTATGGTAGTTCTACTTGTTCTTCCTAAAAAACGAGATATTGCCCTTTGATCTCGTGTATACAATGCATTTGATACGAGTAAGCTATATTTATTATTTCAGAAACTATTCATCGCTTTGAGCTGTCGTCACAGCTCCTCGACGGTAAAAGGAACAACGATGTTGTAGCTCTACTATTACTGGAAAAGCTCGAACTCGGCTTCTTTTGCATCATTTTTAATTAATTGCTTATAATTTCAAATGCTCGATAATGCTAAAGAATTCATCGATACACACCTGAGCCGTTGTATTCAGACAAGGTGATGGGGTATTCCTGTGATCTGGATTTAGAGATACCATCCTACCACCAGGATTCTCGGTGACGATACAAACATCCTTCATCTTGTACAGCTCCGAAACGCTGATGGAAATCATGAAACGACTCTCGTACATTTCACGGAATTTAAAAAGCGGAAGCTTATGTCCTGGTACTTCTTGCAACAACATCACAATCTGCGCGCGTACAACCTGGGGACTTGCTCTACCGCTATGAGCGTACGCTATTAGAATACGTTTATAGCCGACTTTGCGTCGATGTAATTGAGAAATCGCATATTGAGCGTCTGATAAGGAAGGTACTTTGACGCTGGCAGCAAAATTACCATCGGACTGTGTAAAAATTGAGACGTTTAATACCTGAAAAAGTACAAGTACAGTGAGTATTTAAGTTGCTTATTAGTTATTCGAACGCAAAGAAGAAATCAAAATAAAAATATTAAATATCAATACCATTACGTGTTCCAGAAAGATCGAGGCAAGCATGTGCCTCATCTTTTTTGGATTAATACTTTGGTCTAGATTAGTTACTTGCAATTCAATAGGTGTGCAAGTTTCGTTGTTCGTTGAACTTCCATTGTGGCTATTTATTGGATTGAAGAATTTCTGAAATGACAAATAGATCCTGTATGTAGTAATCGTCTAGAGGACGCAAAGAATGACAATTAAAATAAATAAAAACAATAAAAGACCTCCACTTCTTCGTTCTCTGCATCGCTCAGTTGATAAGGAGACGTACGATTGTTTTGATGACTGGTTGTTTGTACAGAATTTTCGTACGGTGACGGTGTTCTAGCGTTACATGCAGGCGTAGGTTGTTGACTCTTCAAAAATAAAGAGGCGAACAATGAAAATACATAGGTATATGGAAATTGATTCATTGACAATGTGTGCAATGTGTTTCATACCTGTCCATTCCACTGATTTCGTTCTCGCAGTTGCAGATCGCACATTGGAGACGGACTGCGACGTTTGAACGCATTCGATTGAGAGTGCCCGTTTCCATTGAAATTCGCTGAAACATTTAACGAAGGATGTTGCTGCCGTGACCCACTCCACTCGGGAGGTTGAACAAAAGAATTATGTGTTCCCCGTATACGTCTCAAACCCTCCGGAGTTCGAGAGGACACATTATTCGTGACTGTATTATCCCGAGCCTGCGGGATATGAATTCTTCTACTAAGTAATTTTTTCTCCACCTTCAAATTATTAGTAAAAATCGATTAGTAAGAAAAACATAGTGAACCTTTACATCTCTGAAAGCGATATGAACAATTGTACATACTTTATACTGTTCCTCCCACATATGACCAAATTGTGGTGAACCAGAGATTTGCCAAAATAATGGAGATTGGACCCTTGCAAGCTCATTATAGGCTCTATTAAAAGTTACGTTATTATTACTCGAATATGATCTCCCAACGAAAATTGACGGTTGTTGAATCATTCTGTAAAGGGTAAATATAACAGATGAAAGAGAGATATTTCGAAGAATTGTATCGTAATCTTTTGTAACGACAAATCAGATAAGATCAAAGTTCTCACAATCTCATTGCCCGAATCAGCAAGGACAGTAGTATTCGTCTACTCGCGACTCGAAGGCTCTGATCTCGGATATCATCATTCGTGAAAGATTACTTATTACTAAATACATATATTATTAACTACCAGAAACTTGTTACTAGATTTTGTTTCAATGACAGTGCTAAAGCTAAAAGCAGTTCAATGAATTCCCTTTCTAATAATGGTCTCCAAAAAAAAAAAAAAAACAACAAAGAAAGTTAGCTGGTAATATATGCCACTCGAAATAACTTGTTGGCTTACAAATAAAATGGATAAGGCAAGTAAAGCGTTGGATGCGGTGCATAGAATTACCCTGGTGGAGCAGAGACAGGAGTGCAATGAGCACTCCAGGGCGAAGCATATGTTCCAAGAACTGGAGACGACGACTGATAATGTGGAATTTGAAGGGTTCTTCCATCCGTTACCGAAGCACTCGCACTATACATTTCTTTTGACGAACTAATTGCAATTTCTGATTCACTCACTGCACGATTTCTGTTTGTAAAGTTTCCTGCGATCATAAATAATTATGTTATTAACGTGTATCATATACAATATCAACCTATAGAGATATAATATCGGAATAAATTACCTTGAAATTTTTGAAAATAACTCTCGCTTTTATTCAGCAATTTTACCGAAATTTCCGAACCAAGGACAATTTTTCTATTCATATGTTTCCGAGCCCTAACAAAAAAAAAGCCACGTTGTTATTGAGCAATGCTAAGTAACTGTAATTACAAGGTTCCACTACAGAAGATAATCAAATTTGTCTATAAATGACCTTTGAAGGACACAGAACATGTTATATTTATGATATAAATTCGAAATTCAGTTAATTGCCTTTTGGAACCTACATACAATATATTTGAACGGATTCTTTTAGTCGCCTTAAAATACATGATTTTGTTGTTTAATATACATATACGCTAACGACTTACCTTGTATATAAATAAAATCATTGGATCGAGTCAACATTGTAATACACATAAAATAAAACGATAAATAATAACGATATATCGGATAATAAGTTTGAACGGTAACAGCACGATGTACATAAATGAAACAAATACGTTGTACAAATCTAAATTATAATCTTTCTACAGTACCACTATGTTCGTTACATTGCTGTTCACAGTTTGAAATCTATCTTATTTATGTGTTTGTCCCTACTACTCGAAAAGTAGGTGTTTACTTAATATCCGACAGTCCAATGGAGTATCGGTAATTACTAATAGGTGATTGGTTGTAGAAAGGGCGGCCTCTTTAAACCCGAGGAGCTGTACTACCAATGTACTACCCTTATTGCTCGCGTTGCAATTCAATGAAAAAACGATAAGAAACTTACAGAATGGTACCGTACATATATGTACAAAGCAACGTTTAGTATTGATTAACACATAAAAAATATATACCTTTTTGCTAAGATTCGCGAAGTGAAACGTATAACTGCATTACTCGATTGAACTTTTATTACACGTCCACCACAGTTTTCTGATAATTGTTTAAGGCGACGTTTAATGGACGAAACATCTTGATCTTTAGGAAGGTTATAAACTAGAAGATAATAAAATGCAGTAACCTGTAAGGAACATGAATTTTACAAAATACTAAAAAGTTGAAAATCTCAGGAGAACTAATACTTTCGTTCGTCATGCAAAGACACATCATGTGTTAGTATAGCAACAGAAATATTAATGAAGACAAACAAATTGATGGAGAGACACACACAGTGTTCAAAATGAAAAAAAAATCAGAAAGCGTAGAACTTATGAAAAGCAGTTTATTGTATAATGAAAAAAATTTAGTGATGAAAAGAAAAAATAAAGATAGCCCCTTATTACTAACTGGTAGGACCTAGCATATGTTATTGTATCTTTTACCTCTAGAGTACTGGACGGCAGTGATTCCATAAGTTCTGAAAATTCATAATGCTCATTGGCACAGACTATTAACGCATCAGAAGTATCCTTCATATGTAAAAGTATCACATGGATTTTCTTTCTGTAACGTAAATCACTGAGATCAGCAGCAAAATCAATATCGCTAGATATTAAAATCACAGCTGCTGGACTTCCGTGTATATCCGCGAACCTCCTTATGGACTGTTTTAGCTTTTCATCCGCAGCATTTTTACAGCTTCCAGAAACGTGTATTAAATTAACCTAATGTGTATAATAACGTTATCCTTGGTATATATAGTGAAGAAGTTCAAAAATTTCTGTAGAACAGATAATACAAATTTTTTACAAATACATTTGATAAGTTTACCTGAGCATCGTTTAATTCTTTCACAACCTGACTAGTCTCCTTCCGCACATCACAAACAACAATAAATTCTGCTTCTTTGTAACCGCTAAAAAATTTATCTCTAATTACTTGTGTCACTGCTATAGCAGATCGTCCTTTAGGAACCTGAAATAAGCGTACACGATACAATTAAAAAGTACACAAATACTTTTGCTAATTAATTAATTATTTGTCAACAATGTGATGCAAACATGACAATTTTCTATGTCCCAAAATACTCCGATAGGTGGTAGATATGCTGGTAAAGTTGGCAAATTGATCGGACTCTCATGATGTAAAAGAGAACAATCGTGTTTGCGTTGACTAAACAATGGCCAAGTAGACGGTTGCGTTTCATCTCTAAAGCTACCGTTATTGGTATTGGTGTCGCTCAGTGTTTGTAACGTGTTGCTTCCAACATTTTGCGACGAAACTTTTTGTGCGGATAGTAACTGTAACAATCTCTCGTTAAGACCTTCAATTTCGTCTTTATCGTTTGCACAGAGTGCATGATAATTCGTAGTGTCTTGGTCTGCCATGTGTTTTATGAGGTATCATTTAGCATTCCGAGCGTATAACCTGCAAATAATATAACAAACACGACATAATACACTTTCTAAAACGTACAAAGGAAGAAAAAAAATAGCAGTAGAGTCTAAGAAATGTTATCATCCAAGTGATAAATTGAGTACAATAATCTGATAACTGGACTGCAAATTTTTCTGCAAATTTAAATGTTTTTACTTTTCTTTGAAACTTAGAGTTAAATAAAAGCTTATCTCTTCTGTGAATAGTTTCGAGAAGTTTAAAATTAAGTAAATCTTATCGAAGCATTTATTCTGTTGTATTCATCGCACTTCTATACTACATATAAACGCAATAAATGTGCAGCCGAATGAACAAACACACGTATAATTATATCTAATCTTGAAAATGTTATGCAAAATTAGTACCAACAACATTCACAGCGTAATACAGTGTAGAAAGATTCGTACGTTACCTGAAACATTAACTCATTATAGTCAGAAAAGTCTATGTAAGAGACGCAGATAAACAGATCGTTGTCAAACGTTAGACAGATGTAACTTTCTCAATACGTTTTTAAAGAACGATTACAAGAAATATCGTACGAATATAGAAATTCAGGACCAAAATTCATATCACGTACAAGAAACAAACACCGAGTAAGTAAACGAACGTGCAACTACTATGTATCAATGTATCCGATTTACTATCTCTCCCGCTTCTTGCGTCCCGTGAAATGTGAAAACGCACACATCTTATACACGAGCACAAAGCCAATGGAGACCAACAGAGACTGAACTGGACAGACTGTTCACAAATAGTAATTTTATATCACTAGCCAAAAATTACTAAATTGTGCTCGAATAAATAAAAGAAATATCAATCTATCGGAAATAGATTACAGGTATTCAGTAGTTAAAAATAAAATAAATTTGAAATTTCTATAAATCCTAATAAAGTTTGTCGATTTTCTCTCCATTTGACCAAAACCTATAGACCGAAAAGCAGCTTTGCAAATTGAAAATTCCTAAGTATCAACGAATACGTAATCTGAAAAAACTAAGTATACTTAATCTCAGACTTTTATTTTTTGCACTTTATTTTATATATATATATAAATAATGTATGCCACAATGTATAGTGATAGCATTCTGGTGATAGTGACTCTCCTTGCCCAATCGGAACGATTGTCTTTTCCAAATTGAACATTACGAAGAAATACAAATTTAAGAAATATTACGTACCACATTGTAATATACTAAAAGAAAAAAATACGTGTTCTTTTCGTTGTATTAGCTATTATTTTTATATGATTTAGGTATTAATCGTTAGTCTTTTTTCAGTCATATTCGTTTTCATTACAATAACAATTTGAACCCAAAAGTCGGTTGATCTCTGATTTTGTCGGTTGATCGGTTGAAAGTTAGTTGATCTCTGGTTGAAACAAAGGATATGAAGTGCTCACGCTCGGGATTTCGGCGTTTCCGATATAGTGCTGCCACCGACTCTGATTTTTAGCATGGAAAAGAACCATGTCTACTTTTTAGCATGGAACAGAACCATATCATCTTTTTGCATGGAACAGAAACGGATCATCTCAGGACGTACAATTTACTTGTTTTATATATAATGTGTGACTAACATATAAATCTAATATACAAAATCTCTAATTAATATAAATTAAATAAAATATTAATTGTAATGATTTTTTTTTTTTTTTAGCTACAGCACCAACGAGAGATAGCTGGTGGCTATGCTACCACTATATGTACTCTGTGGATTCCATGATTGTTGCTGCGCGGTGAGTTGTTCGAGTTATGGTCACTTCAAACATTTCGATAACATGGCAACATTAGACGACGAGTCATTTCGCGAAGTTCATAGACGTTTTGAGGATACTATGCAAAATACAGAATGGATTCCTTTGTCTCTTACTTTAGTCGAGTATCCCCAGGGCAAGTACCTTTCAATATTCTAACAAAATTTATATAAATTTCGATTACGTTTAATATACACGTAAATTTTGACTACTAATACTTTTATTTTCCTTTTTTTAGATCTATTATTTGAATAGTATTTCTAACATTTTTTCATTTAGAATTTAGCTTGTATTTCTCAGCTTGTATCGCTAACCACGACATTAGTTTTTTTATCACAGAAATTTACACATACACGATCGTTTAATTAAAAATTTATAATATAGTTGAAAAGATACTTGTTGAAAAGATGCAGCTATGAATTTTCAACTGTTGACAAGTATTATAGTTGTTGGAACGATGTTGTGTATTTTTGTCTCATTTTTTACCTACTTTCTCTAACGTAATTATTATATTTTCAGGCGATCTTTTTGGAAAATTCTTAGCTCTGATAAGTTTAGCACCGTTTGCTATTATAGCTGGTTTTATAACATTGATCTTGTTTAGAAGAGACTTGCAAACGGTAAGTAAGAATCTTATAATACTGTTAATTTACAAGAAAAATGACATTGCTAGTTTTGTGCTTGTAGATCACATTTTTTAGCGGTATTGTAATAAATGATTTCATAAATTTTGTATTGAAACATACAATTTGCGAAGCGAGACCGATGAGACGCGATGCTGTTTTTGTTGAATACGGTATGCCATCTATGCATGCACAGTTTATGTGGTTTTTTGCTGCATATTCAACACTTTTTATATGCATCAGGTAATTCATATTTTTCTCAATGAATACTCAGAAAAACTATTCCTTAATGTTCTCCTAATTTCAGGCTGCATCATAACAATAATAGCAGTGTCTCGGAAAGATTTTGGAGAATCGCTACTATAGCTGCCTGTATAATTGTTTCTCTTTTAGTGACGTACAGTAGGGTTTATTTATTATACCATTCTATTTCTCAAGTCCTATATGGTGCGCTCATAGGAGTTATATTGGGCGTAATATGGTTTCTAATAATGCATGTAGTATTTATACCATTTTTTCCTCATATTGTTTCATGGTATGTAACAATGTCTATAATGAAAATTTTATATAACTTACGATATAAAGACTATAATAACATAATGTAATTTTAGGCGGATATCAGAGTACCTACTGATACGTGATACAACATTAATTCCTAATATTCTCTGGTTCGAGTATACAAATATTCGCACGGAAGCTCGAGCACGGGCACGTAAACTTGTATCAATGAAATCGCAATGACGTCTAATGTCTAGCCACAGGCTGAAACAAATAGGAAATAAATGACTGAATAATATACATATATACTATATATTTAATATACTTAATATATATGTGTATATACATATATATTGTATATTAAAAAGCAAGTGATATCATTCCTTCGGTCAGACGAAATTAAACAAATCCAAAATTCGTTTGGTTCAGAGAAACGTCTTTGAATAACGAGTGGCAGTCTTTTGCCATTAGTAATATTTAAACGCGTAAGGTACTAGTACAAATTTTGCATAAAAATGTTCACATTTATATGTTCGGAACCTGTATGTTTCGATACTTAAGATTTTATAATTTTTCATAAATTATTTATACGCCATACTTAACAAGATATATATATATCTTTTATCTAATAGCTTTCATAACTAATAAATGTATATACATTGTGCAAATAATATATGTAAATCTTTGAGTTTTGTAAAGACAAATGTTGTTTATAATACATATAGTATAAAATGAATATTAGTTAATTTAAAAGAGTAAATAAGTGTAGTACAATAACGGAACGAGATATACAGTACATACAACAGTAATATGCAATGATAATTTATTGAAAATTTTTACCGTTCATCTTTATAGAACTGGTAAAAGGTATGAAATCTTGGCTATGACTTGTTACTGAATTGTTAACATTTTAATTTTGCAAGTGCAGCAACAGTTTGTAAGTTTTAGAGTTCTAAACATTGTATATAATTCCTTCGTTTACTGCTAAACAGCTATACAATAATTATTGTTATTATTAAAATTCGTACATGTACCTCGTATCAAACGATTTGAAAAAAATGCAAACAGAATAAGCGAGCAGTTGAAACAGAATTTTCAGATCTAACACCAAAAACAAACATTGGATCAAATGTTTGATTGAAATCGTCTGACTGTACTGATTTTTTCACATTTTAAACGGGATAGCGTTGTTTTATCAGAGTAATTTACATTTACCGCATAATGCTAGTCTTGTATCGAATTACACTTGTAACCATTAATTTTGTTATATACATATACACATAACATAGACCACCATTACGTTGCTCAATTAAGTACTATTACTATAGCAGTCGCATAAAATTTGTTATGCATTCGTGAAAAATTACTGCGATGTAAATATGCAATAAAATTTTATAAATGAACTTTGAATCAAGTTAATGCAGCAAATTACAGACTTTTCTATATTCCTGTACCCTACTATTATTTATAAAAATCATTGTGTAAATGTAAAATGTTAATAATAAAGGAAAAAAAGGTTAATTCTGTACCTATCAGCCTGTTATGTATATATATATATATATGTATATCGATTCATAGTATTCAGGATACATGACTCAACGATACGAGGAATCGAGATTTAAGTTTGCAAGATGTCCAAAAATTGACGAACTCTGATAAGAATTCAAAATCAAATAAACAGATGAAATTATTTATTTAATCTTTATTGTCATACATAAAGTTGAGACTAGATTAATTCGTAAGCGAGACTGGTAAGTTTTGCCGAGAGTACCTATCGACGGAATCTTTATTGATGTCCAGTTCAGTAAGCAGATGTCAATTCGCGTCGTAACATGAAATCGAGATACTTTTGACAATATTTAATTCTTACTGATACGTGAAATCTTTCACTTTTTTCTTTCAAAAAACATGTTTATGGGAGTCCAATCTGTGTGCAGAATTAAATAAACCTAATTTTTTCACTGAGGTTACCTTCTATTCTTTCAGCTAAATATACATGTATCAATATCCTGCTTAATAAGTCGTAAACACACGTAAATTTAATAAACGGTAAGACGATAATTGGTAATGTATTATTGTTACACTGTAACGTGAAAACTATGCGTTGCAAGTAATATCAACGAACTTTTTCATTGTATATTAATTATTGTATTTGATAATGAATGGTATGTTTTCTTTGTGGTTCAATTAAATGATTAGTGTGTGTATTTGTTTCAGAATTATAGTAAATTCTTTGAATCACAGCTGAGCTGTTTTCTTTTCCTCAATGAACCCTGTTCTGACATGTCTTACACTGAATTGGAACATGGTTATCAGGTAAGCAAGAATACTACTGGTTTATAAGGTGGAAAATTATTTTACCTAAATAATAATGTATTAACAGGGTCTACGGAATGCCAGTCGACCAATTTTCTATGTAGGGGATTTAAATACAGTTCAACCAACCCTTGTGGGTCCTGTTGCTTCTTCTATATATCGTTCATCAAAAAGAGTAAGCTTTATTTTATTTAATAAAACATTCTGCCCGTGAAATTAATCATTTTTAATCAACTAAACTGTATTTCTTTCAACGAAGAGTATGTAATGTTATCGATACTGAATGCAAATGAAGATTACTTTTTCATTTAATTGTTTAATGTACATACATATATACAGCACATTTGTATTTGTATAATTTATTAAAAGTTATTTTATGAATATTGGATGATTTATCAGAGAATAGTATGTATTCAAAGTCTACTTTAGGATACTTTTTACTATCACAAGATTGATAATCAATCTAAAGTCTATGTTATCTATAGCTGTTTAACGCGAATAAATTTTTTATCAGAAAGATGATGATAATTAAGGAGAGACATTTTCCATTTATTCTATATATTTATTTTACATATATATTATTCTGTTCACTTGTGACTATATTGGTTTTCGTTAAGGTAGCACGTTTATGTAACACTTCTTAACCAATTTATCTTCTTCTTTTTAAAAAAAAAGGTGAACACCTATCATATCTAAATGCTACGATACTTTCATTGCTGCTTAATTGATCTACTTTTTCGATTACTTGCAAATAATCTGGTAATTTATAAAACAAAAAATACGTGTTAGCTGTTGCTAGTCTAAAAATAAATTGGCCTATAAATAAAGCCTGTACCAGATGTATTTTGGATTCTTCTTTAATAGCATGTATAATACGTGATTATCATATTTTACACGATCACTGTTTTTCTATATACATTGTAACCTTAATCGGCGAATATTTGTTATCAACAGTACTTGAGAAGATTAGTGTACGAATGTACAATTAATGTGCTCTGTGTGTTTATTGTGCGATCATTTTGAATCAAAGTCTAGGTCAAAGTTTAGGTCTTTGATCTAAATTTATTATATACTTATGAAATCTGTGACTATTATAGATTTAAAATATATGAAATATACTTGTTTTTAGTAACTGTATTCTTGAAGACAAATAGCAAGTATGTTAGAGACCAATGTTTTTAAGTGTATTATCATTTTTCTTTCGAGCGATGCACTCTACTGGTTGTTGTTCGTATGTGTACTGTGTTTTAGTAACACTATTTAGATAAGTGCATTCGTTACGGTAATCGTGATCGTTTTGAATCGGGATCAATAATGGAAAATATAAATTCTTCTTCGTGTACTACGGTTCCTGATGTTTACATCTTTGATTGCGATAATGAAGCAGAACCATATTGGCAAATGATGGTAGAATTGTTATTTTCTTTTTCCTTCTATTAAATGTTTCATACATCGCTTTTTCACTTATGCTTATTTATCACTAATATATTGTGAATATATTTAAACATGGGAATTACAGGGTTTTAAGAAGTTTATTCTCTAACTTATTGTATGAAATGAAACTTACGCTATAGCGTACAAAACATTCTAGCAATGCAATTTTATGGTAATGTAAACTGTGTAAAATAGGATTTATTAAGAATATAATTCTTCCTTTATCTTTAAGCAAACAGGTTTGAGTTTGTTTGCTCGTACTTGTTCTTGATTAAGCATACGATTATCCGACTAGTGATATAATGAGACTAGAACAGCCACAAAGTAGTTTAACATAGAGTCATTTTACAAAGTTTTTATTAGTTTTATTAATTTATATATTTAAGTATAAATTGCATTTTAAATGAAACTATAAATTGATAAATCATCGAATATTTTAATTAAACAATTAGAAGTGATATATATATTTTTCATGTTTTTCTTCTATTAATTTTATTGCCAAACAGATACTATATTTTCTTAAAAGTATAATCTTTAGATTCCATTTATGTTTCCCTTTTTACGTAGGGAATAATGCTTCTGGTCGATCTATAACTTTTACATCTAATTGCATGGAAAGTAAAGTACATAACACATATATAATAGAATGAATAGAGAATCAAGACTGCATGAGAATTACACAGAAAACACTCTAGACAGACCTGGTTTTTTATCCTGTTTGAAAGCATATTGGGTGAGCAGTATTTAACACAATGATTAACACAAATTTTCATAAAATTCATAAATTCCGAATTTACATAGAGGATAGTAATGCAAGTTACATTCTTGAGTTTGTGTAAACATATTCATAAATGTAATATTATGAATACTAACAAATATGATTGCGTTGCTCTAATAAATACGTTGTTATTAGCATTTTACAAATGTATAGCAAAAGAAAAGAAAAGAAGGAATAATATGGATGATGTGACAGTAATTAATGCGAATCATATGGAGAAAATTTGTTAATTAGGCCGAACTGTCGGACGGGTGCAGCAATGATGATGGATGCATGGGTGGCAGTGATTTGGAAGGAGAAGGGAAGCAAGTGTTGGTTGGAGTCTGTGCGATGGCGAAGAAGTCGCAGAGTAAACCGATGAAAGAAATTTTGACGAGATTAGAAGAATTTGAGTACATTAAAATAGTGGTATTCCCTGAAGAAGTGATCTTGAAGGTAATAGAAAAGATAAACGAAAGATTAGTCGATTCGTTTCTACATGAAAGTCTGCATACACAGGAATCCGTAGAAGATTGGCCAATCGTTGACTGCTTAATAAGTTTCCACAGTAAAGGTTTTCCTCTCGACAAAGCTATAAGTTATGCTAATCTTAGAAATCCCTTCATTATCAATAATCTGCCAATGCAGTATGATATTCAAGTAAGTAAATCGCGGGGATTCAAATTAAGTAAATCACAAGGATTAGAGTTCACTTATAATTTGATGTTACAGGATCGCAGGAGAGTTTATGCTATTCTAAGCAGCGAAGGTATCGAGATTCCAAGATATGCTGTTCTAGATAGAGATTCGTCCGATCCAAAACGTATGTGAGAGTCTTTCACTTTACTTAGATTCACTTTATAATGAAAAGAATTTGTTTAGATCACGAGTTGGTGGAGTCGGAAGATCATGTGGAGGTTAACGGTGTTACATTCAACAAACCATTTGTGGAAAAGCCAGTGTCTGCCGAAGATCATAACATCTACATTTATTATCCTACATCTGCGGGTGGAGGTAGCCAGAGATTATTCAGGAAGGTATTAATTATTATCCGCTACCAGTCAACGCAGTGAATCCGCAGAATAGCTGCCTATCCTCCGATTTCGATGATTTTTGGATATATTATAAGTCTCAATATTTTCAATCGCAATCTTTTACTTTACATGAAAAATCATCGAAATCAGAGGGTAGGTAGCTGTTCTGCAGGTTCACCGTCAACGTTCAACGGGGCATAATTATACTATTTCACGGTTGTTTCACAGATTGGAAGTCGCAGTAGTGTATATTCGCCAGAATCTCGAGTACGTAAAACGGGTTCTTACATTTATGAAGATTTTATGCCCACCGATGGGACAGATGTTAAAGTTTACACAGTGGGGCCCGACTATGCTCACGCCGAGGCTCGGAAAAGTCCTGCGTTAGATGGAAAAGTGGAAAGAGACTCAGAAGGGAAAGAAATTCGGTATCCTGTCATACTAAGCAACGCCGAGAAGCTAATAAGTAGAAAAGTATGTTTAGCTTTCAAGCAAACGGTTTGCGGTTTTGATTTGCTTAGGTGAGTAGAAACAGAAACGGAAACTCTCTAACAACCGATCCAAAGTGTACCGCGATAATCAAAGTAAATGAAAACACATTCTCTCTCTCTCTCTCTCCCTCTCTCTCTTTCTCTCTGATTCAGAGCAAACGGTCAATCGTTCGTCTGCGACGTGAATGGCTTCAGTTTTGTCAAAAATTCGAATAAGTACTACGACGATTGCGCAAAGATTTTGGGAAACATGATTCTCAGGGAATTAGCACCTACTTTGCATATTCCATGGAGCGTTCCGTTTCAATTGGACGACCCGCCAATCGTACCCACGACATTTGGAAAGATGTTAGTACATTTTTATTTCGTTCTTCTACACCCGCTATTCTATAATACAATTTGAATGTTTCATAATATCTTTGTGTCGCCACAGGATGGAATTACGTTGTGTTGTCGCTGTCATAAGACACGGTGATAGAACCCCAAAGCAAAAAATGAAGGTGGAAGTTCGTCATCCGAAGTAAGTCTTCGTAGATAGATGCGTAGATGCAGAAAATCTTTCGAAAATACCGTGATTCGCACTTTTTACTCTTCGGGCTAGATTCTTCGAGATATTTGCAAAATACGACGGTTACAAGCATGGTCACATTAAATTGAAGCGACCCAAGCAGCTGCAAGAGATATTGGACACTGCTCGGAGTCTACTGGCCGAGATACAGCACAGGGCTGCAGGTCCGGAATTGGAAGAAAAGCAAGGAAAACTCGAACAATTGAAAAGCGTTTTAGAAATGTAGGTATTTTATGTTGCTTTCGTCAAAAATACACTGTCCGCTGAACTAATTTGGCTTTCATTAAAAAAATTCGCAAAAAAAAGCGAAAGTTTGTTGGACATCGAAAATTGCTTCAACTTGAAACGATTAATATTTGGTTGCAGGTATGGTCACTTCTCAGGAATAAATCGTAAAGTACAAATGAAGTATCAGCCAAGAGGACGACCGAGAGGAAGTTCCTCGGATGATGGTACAAAAAGTAACACATTCTTTTCACGTTATCAAACTGGATGTCGATCAGACGTTACGCATCTTGTTGATTGGTTTTAGATCGGCTGGGAGAACCGTCACTTGTACTTATCTTGAAATGGGGCGGAGAATTAACACCCGCTGGTCGCATTCAAGCGGAGGAATTAGGAAGAATATTTCGTTGCATGTACCCCGGTGGTCAAGGTAGACACCTTAGTGGTTCGTATCTTATGTTCATACGCTTGTCATAATCATTTTTTAAGTTATTTCATACGCCACAAAGAATTTATTTTCTTTAATAAGTTTTTTACAAGATGGCAGAAATGCATAACGTTGCTGTAACTTGCATAGCGTACGCGTAAAATATTTTGTGTTGAGATCCAGCTGATTTATCCAGGTGAAAAGCACTTTTACCTTTTAACTGCCGAAAAAGTTGTTGAAAGCGTGACAAGTTTGTAATTTAATGTAATTTGTAAGTTGTAATCGTCTTAGCTGAAAACGGTAGTAAAAATATTTCTGTATTGTTTACTTTTTCTCAAAGAAATCTTTGAAATTCACAAACAATTTCAAATATTATTTCAGAGGAAGACTCAAAGATGTTACCAAACCACGGTAACTGTTTATTCTGAATCAACGCTTGTTCCGTAGTTGTCTGTAGATTGTGTCATAATGCATAGACATAGTGATAGCGCGTTCGATTACGATCATCATAAAGTTCAACCAGCATTCAGAATGTATCTGTGCTGACTGTATGTGCACTCTACAACATTGCAATGAATCGTTGCATAATTTGATGGTAGATGCTTGTGTACATTTCTGTAGCATTAAATGTATATCTATTTTATTCTGGAATAAGTCTGTTCTCTAGTAGTGTTTCACTGCTCATACATTATCATGCAAAATTGCACACATGTACACATTCTTCTATTCTTTCTTAAACAATTTTCTTAAACAGGGCACTTTCTTTTGTTTTACCAAAACAGACAACAGATAGAAAAATTCATTGCAAAATATTAATAAAGACTATGTAGAAACTATTCGTACAAATGTGTTTACCAGTTCAAGACAGTTATCCTCATATACAACGTGTCCCACGAGCTCTGTCCACTTGAATATCTTGGTTATTTCAAACAATACGAGAAAATGTTACTTATAGAAGTTGTAGGGTTTAAGAAACTGCATAATATGGTATAAATGATATTCTTGCAAGTGGAGGGGTAGAGAAGATATAGAGGTCATTTTTGTTTTTTTTAATGCCCAATTTTTTATGCTCGATTTCGATAGATTGGCGTATCTGAGTATAAAAGTACTAAAGTATATTTTCCCTAAAACTTACCGTTGCTGAGATATTTGACTGTTTTCATGCAGAATGTTTTTCATGAAAAGCCTACCAATGTTTACATTTGACGTAGTGAGCATATCCTTGAATGCGTTTCATAATGAAAGTAATAGAATGAAAACAGTCAAATATCTCAGCATCGGCAAGTTTTAGGACAAATACACTTTAGTACTTTTATACCTAGAATACGCCAACCTATCGAAATTAAGCATAAAAAATTGGACATTCCATTTAAAAAAACAAAGGTGACTTCTATATCTTCTCAACGCCTCCACTTGCAAAAATATCATTTATACCATATTATGTAATTTCTTAAACCCTACAATTTCTGTAAGTAACATTTTCTCGTATTGTTTGAAATAACCAAGATGTTCAAGTGGACAGAGCTCGTGGGACACACTGTATGTATCATGGGTAACAAGACCCGTCATGTGTATTTGCGTGAAATGACATTTAATCGAGTAATTTTTATAATGATTAGCTATGATCTTCTTACCAGGACATAGATCACTCGCAGAATCAGACTCGTACTCTATGTTTGTTAAGGTTCAAAGAGACGTTTCAATTCCATTCTGTCGTTGCAAAGCGTTTTAAAAAGTTTTCTCCTGCGAACGTAGGTGATTATGCCGGTGCTCAAGGTTTGGGTCTGTTGCGACTTCATTCAACCTTTCGTCACGATTTGAAGATCTATGCGAGCGACGAGGGAAGAGTACAGATGACTGCAGCGGCGTTCGCGAAAGGTTTGCTCGCCCTGGAGGGCGAATTGACTCCGATATTGGTGCAAATGGTCAAGAGCGCAAACACCAATGGTCTTTTGGACAACGATTGCGACAGTAGCAAATACCAGAACATGTACGTACCAAATTCGAAGATATATGTATACGTACATATATGTATGTACTATGGGAATGAACATTATGAACACGAAACAACGAGTTCCATCCTACAGGGTCAAGACGAAACTTCACGAGCTGTTGCAACAAGACCGAGAGTTTACTCGTGAGGACAGAGAACAAATAAACCCTGGGAACGCGTTGAGTATCAATGCAGCCATGGATTTTGTTAAAAATCCGGTTCGCTGTTGTCAGCATGTACATATCTTGATTCAGAAGCTAATGGACATTGTGAGGATTAAGAAAGATGATTCGAAAACGAAAGGTATTGTATAGAATATACGATCACGTTATCTTCTATGGGAACATTTTTTGGAAATTCACGCGACATCTGTATGTGCAGATGCAATTCTTTATCACGGCGAGACATGGGAGTTAATGGGTCGCCGCTGGGGAAAGATCGAAAAGGATTTTTGTACTAAGAACAAGAGATTCGATATATCAAAAATACCTGATATTTACGACTGCATCAAGTATGATTTGCAACACAATAACCATACGTTGCAATTCGAGCACGCGGAAGAACTGTACATTTACTCGAAATATTTGGCAGATATAGTTATACCACAGGCAAGATTTTCTCTCAATGGCCTACTCTTCTCCTCTTAACATTATTCGCCCGCTAATAATCCGACTCGTTGTTATTTACAATAGGAATACGGATTAACGGTACAAGAGAAATTAACTATAGGACAAGGTATTTGTACTCCCCTTTTGAAGAAGATCAGAGCCGATTTGCAAAGAAATATCGAAGAATCTGGAGAAGAAACAGTGAATCGACTTAATCCAAGGTAATCAATTGAATTGCCGATATTATAGATTACTGCTTTGCTTTGTTTTGAAATTTTCATTTAATGGGACGAATATTCTAGATATTCTCACGGTGTTTCGAGTCCTGGCCGACACGTGCGCACAAGATTGTATTTCACCAGCGAGAGTCACGTGCACTCCTTGTTAACGGTGTTACGTTACGGCGGCTTGCTCGATGTAAGTAATAGTGGCCAATTTTTGCATTCTCTATTTGTTTGAAACGTTATAGATAGTAAAAGACGAGCAATGGCGACGAGCTATGGAGTACGTTAGCATGGTGTCCGAATTAAACTACATGTCGCAAATTGTAGTCATGCTGTACGAAGATCCAACTAAGGATCCCAGCAGCGAAGAACGTTTCCATGTTGAGTTGCATTTCAGTCCTGGCGTGAACTGTTGCGTACAAAAAAATTTACCGCCAGGGCCAGGGTTCAGACCTCATTCGCGAAACGAGAGTAGCCACAATATCGTAAGTTTGCCGAAATTATTACCTCGAACGGAAACATCAAAAACCCATACGATCTATATGGTATTCTCAGGGTGAAAGCGGCGGCGGATCCACGCAAGACACTATTTCTCAGTGCAGTGCACGGATAGAAGAAGAAGACGTCGAATTGGCAATTTCGGATGACGATTTTATGAATCCACCGATGCAATCTGTATGCGCTCGTTCTTTTTTTTTTACAAAGCTTTTTCGAAACGCTTCAGCTGTCGGAGGCCTATCGGCAGAGTCTTTTCGAACGACTCGACTTTATCATTATTCGAATAATTATGATCGGTATTAGAATTCGAACTCGAATAGTGTAATATATTTATTGCAATTTAAAGGACACGCCCCCGCTGGTGATGGAAACCGATGCAATGGACTCGATAATGGATAGTCCAACAACGAGCAGAGCCGTCGATATGATGGACCTGGAACCCAACATAATGGATGAACCATTTGACAGTGGATTCTTGCAGAGCTCCGCGCCAATTCCGATAAGGTGCGCGCAGATGTAAAACACGGTGGAAAATGGTGCAACCAATATTACCTATATAGGATCTGCTACAGTGATTTCGACGAAATCCTTTTTAGTGCTAGAACAGTGGCGGGTCATGAAGCAGCTAGACTCGGTAGCCAGTTGGCTGCTAGTCAGCGTCAACGACGCGACGCGGAAAGAGGCGGAATCGTGGAGCCACGTGCACGCAGTTACGATCATCAAAGACAAGACAAGCCTGAGAAAGGTAAGCGTGCTTTGGCGTTGGTCGGTAATGTATATATTTTTCTCCAAGCAATAATGTGGATCGATGCTAATATCTTTGGACATGCATGATAGATATGTATCTACAAGCACTTCACTTTTTTACTATAACAAAGATTCAAAGACCTGTGTAAATAGATGTCGCATACACTTTGAGTCGAGTATTGCTAGAACCAGTTAGCGGAACTTTCTTGCGAAGCAAAACTAACTTGAAACGTTTTTTGGGGAGGGGAATGGAATGGGATGGGATTTACCGGTCGACGGGAATTAACGATTCGATTTTTTCATGACAAAGTCTGGTGTTTTTTCATGTCTTTTTATAGCTGCGGACAAGCTGCAGTATCAGAGCTTGGACGCGGTCAACAAGGAAGGTATGTCATTCAGACTTCCTGCTATGGTGCTATAACAGGACAATGTTGAAAAGAATGTGCTAGCGTTTTTTTTCTTTTTCTTTTTCGTTTTCTCTTTCTTCTTTTTTTTTTTTGTTCCCACTTCAGTCAATGATCGTTGCAGGATTTCTGTGAAATCTAAATCTGTATAATCTGAGAGAGGACTCGATTCTTCGTATCTTTGCAGATCAACAATCTTTTTGTATTTCTTACGATTATCGTCTTACAATAAGCATCTTTGCTTGGTCAATAGCAATCTTTAGTTGCAACATAGACTGCTGCAATTTGCGTTTTCACCTACCGTTTCCGTTATCGATGTAGCATCTTCGCATACTTATCGGTGCTACGATATCTTTTTATTAAGCATCCGTCCTACCAGTAACCGTAGTAACCATAGAATGAGATGCACACCGTATACTGTAGTGGTTCCCCTTAGCGTCACGCCGAATCCTGGATATTGCAATGTTCTTTTTTCCCGTATTATAAGTGCCATGTTCCGTTTAATCACACTGGTTTTTTTCTGTATTGTAGCATATGATTGACACATGTTTTTTATTTTTCAAGTGTTTCGATACCAAGCCAATTATGTTATTGGAGTAAAATTGAAATTAGTTGTTCGGTTAAAGCATAATAGTTTACGAGCCAGAGCTTGAACAACAGAAAGCTAATCGATCGAATACGAAAGAGGAACATCACGAACATAAGCTGATAAAGGAAAATTCAGTTGAAATAACTCTTTGCTCAGCGATAGTTGTGCGCGTGGAAGCCAACTAATTTATGTCGGCGACTGTTTGAGTTACACACAAAAACTGTATTTGTCGCGTGACTCATTCAGTTGTCCTCCTGATTATTCCTTCATTCCTGAGCTCACTGTTCCATCAGGATTTGCAATTAACCGAGCTTAGTTGTTTTCGAAGATCGTGTCTGCTTTTTTCTTTTACACGTAAACCGTTAACACATCAATCTCATTGTATAATCATACGTTCATAATTCGTTTTCATCCCGTCCGGTTTCGTCGAACGTTCTGATCCGAAACTTTTGAAATTTTGAGATTTTCTGAATGGTGCCACCAGCGTGTTGTTTCCGTTGTCAATTCGATAATAACAAGCAGTTTTTTTTTGTGTTATGTACACGTATTTACATTTCTGTGTGCAGCGTTACGTTTTCTTTGCCGGTGTGATACATAAACATGCAACACTAAATGTGCATCGAGAGTTTTGTGTTCCTAGATTGTCGAGCGCGTCGATGGCAATCAGTTCCTTCGAATACCAATTCTAATCACACTATCGAAAGTTTCCAGAGTCTTTGATCGTCATCGGTCCCCACAATCAACGATTCATAATCATGATTTCTCTATTAATATATCGATGTTGTCTAGTTGGCTACTGGTTGCATGGCTATCGTGTGCCACGGGTGTCTAACACTAACTAAAGTTGTGCCTTTTAATCACAAGCGGATCAAAGTACAAGTCATATTTCCTCTGTATTTCAGTTAGTTTATTCCGCCATTGGTTTTGAATCTTTCCTTTGGAGCGTCGTACAAGTTGCAAATTATGCTTGTTCCGCTAAAGAATTAACGAAAATTTCATTGAGAGACTTGTGTCATCGACATAGCGCCAAAGGTTCTTGCCAATGATTACTTTTATTTCTTCTACGACGGGTTAATTTAATACTCTGTTTCTCTTCTTTTCTTTTCTTTCCCTCCTCTGTGCCCTGTCCCGCGCTGCTAAATTGCCATTATTTTCATTCTAACTGCATCGTTTCATTCACGCGACTGCATGTACACAAACAAACAAACAAAAAAAAAACACGCACACACACACACACAAATACACACGCTCGAACGCAAATGCAAATGTATACACACAGAGAAGGGGCAGCATGGGATGACAAAGCGCCGGATAGAGACGTCTAGCCAGGCTTTGCTGCACGTGCCTACGGGGAAGGTGGTTTTGCCGCACTCCTTCAGCTCACCGGAGTTACCTGTTCCTTCAATCGAAACCTCCACTTCAACACCTTTGGTGACTTTACACAATACCCCTCTAGTTTCGCCGAACAGCAGAGCCTCGGATATCCCGGATATCACGGATATCACGGATATCGTGGTCCCGGTCCCCACGGTTCGTCTCTCGACATGCCTCGATACCGATTCCGAAGAGGCTGACCCTCGTCTACGCTTTCAAAGTAAGAAATACGGACGTTCCCATACAGATACGATTGTCCCCTATATCGCGCGCGAATCGTCGTCGTCGTCATCGTCGACAGTTAGATCGACCACGATCAGGCCTGATTCACGGAGCAATCCGTGGACACCAAAGTCCTCCCGTTTGTTATCCCATCGCGACAGAGTCCCAGGGACAGCGCGAGACCAGGCCCAGCTTGGTAAACGGTCTCGTTCGTTGTCTCCCTATTTGCCCAGGTGTCTCTGTTATAATTGTAACGTGTCAGAACTAATTATGCGAAGCAGGGACCTGCCGCCCATGGAACGATCCAACTTCGACACCTACTTTGCTCGTTCGTTGTCTCACAAGTTCTTTAATTGTTCTTGTTATCTGAACCTCTATCAGGAAGAGTCGAATCGCTCATCTTGCAGCGTCTCCTCCAACGACAGCTCTGGATACGAGAGAGCGAAAGATAGTCCGCAGTCGGTTAGCTTCGATCCAGAGGTTGTTAGCTCGTCCAACGTGTCTCGACAAGGACAATGTCTGCCGACGTCTCTCGGTTGTTCCTTGTTAGCATCCGGCGAACGTATGTCGGGCGAACGGTATCCGGTGTCCAAGGGAAGACGGAAGTGGAGGTTCGACAAGGAAGCCGTTCGAAGGACGTGCGGTGGTGGTTCTGCTTTCGAGAGTGTTCGTCGACCAACTGGAACGATGTCGTGTCCGAATTTGCATAACTTTTTGCTCGGTGATTCGGTTTGTTCGACGGAGAACTTCTCAGCCGGTTGTTCGTTGGTACGCAGATGTTGGTCTTGCACAAATGTGACCCTCCAGTGGCACGGTAGACTGGTAGATGATGTACCCGATCGTGTTAGTATGCTTTACCATTCGTCCTCTGTGCACGGTAATGATGCTCACGGCGATCATGACATCCCCTCGCGCGAGTCTAACCATAGGTCCAAGTGTCCACGTGCACCGTTCTCCCGACTCCAGCCTCAGAGATCCTTCTCATCTCCAGACACACGACCTTCGATCATTCAACCTGACCCTACCTGCACAGCAAGGCGCCACCGTCACAGTATCTCCGGACAGATGAGTTATTTCAAGCTGTTGGGCTACAACATCAACAAGAAGCTGACCGGGTCAGCCAACAGTCTGTTCAGCACCGCGGTTATCAGTGGATCCTCCAGTGCTCCTAACTTGAAGGACATGGTTCCTCCTCACGCGTCCGCTGTTGCTGGTGAGTTTCCTAACTATAGAACTTTCTATATTTGGAACGGTTCGAAACCCTAGAACGAACATATACACATATATGTATATGTATATGTATATGTATATGTATATCTATATCTATATGTTATGTGTGTATGTATATTTATTTACATACATTCGGAAGCGCTCCTTCTCTACTCGATTTTATCCCAATCAGCGATAGAAGGCTTCGGTGGTGTGCCACCTATCAGGCCACTGGAGACGCTCCACAATGCCTTGTCTCTTCGCCAGTTGGACTCCTTTTTGGAAATGATGACTACAGCTCCCCTGTTTCGTACACCTGCCTCGTCGCCTCCAAAGTATCCGTCGCCGGGTGGATCCACTCATGAATCCGTTAATCCTAATCTCAGTGTCGGCGGGATCAGTTGCGAGTACCACTCTTCCGCTTTGGAAGCTGTCAGGTACCGTAAGAAAAAATTAAATAAACCACCTTTGTGAGTATTAGGACTTTTTATACGATTTTTTTTTCTCTCTAAGACGGTAAGGATGATCATTTCTCGCTGTGTAGTTTTCGCCGAATTCATTTTATATGCATAGCTGTTAATACCGTGCGTCTCGTACCGTTCTTATGTTTAAATTAATTTTCTCTTAGATACATTTCCCCGACTCCTATACAATATAAGTCTTCGAACGATGGGGAACCGTGCGATGTAAGGAACCAACTGTCGCCAACCAGTCCCAACAGTGAGTATATCCAATGTTGTCTAACGCGTCAACTACTAGCTGAGTACTCTTGAATTCCTTGCTCGTTACACGATTACTCTTATTTAGGTACTGGTTGGAGTAGCGAGCCACAATCGTTTATATCATCCGAACCATCGTCTCCTGCTCCAACTTCCACAGGAGAGTGCAGTATGTCTATAAGCTTAATCAGCAACGAAGGGTAAGCATCTGAACGATACTTGATCCTTATGTGGGCAATCACATATCCAGATACTCATTTACCATATATTCTTTAACAATTTTTCTTAAACGTGAGAATTATTTCGAGACTTTGGTTGCCTGCACAAGGATTAACAAAGAGGATGTAGGAAAGCTAAAGAGAACGCAATGACCTTTACTATAGGGCGCAATCTTTCAGCACGGGCCCCAAGTGTCCGACGACTCCTTGTCTGGACGTTGACTTCAACGACTTCTGCATGAACATCGATCAAGAGCATAGAGAAAGTCGTGGCAGCGTGTCGTACACGGACTATTACAGCAACGAGGACGGACAGATTCGAAAGTGCACTTTTGGAACGAATTTTGGTAGCAATCTACAGAAAATCATTTGCACCGATGATCTTCCTCTCGACAATATGGACGACGACGAGGACCGTACGATAACGTTGAAGCAAACCGAAGAGCAAAGGAAGCAGGACGTCAAGCGGATATTCGAGCAACAGGAAAAATCGAGAACAAAATCTAGCACCAGCTGCAAAAAGATTGGAAGGTGGGTATCGTTCACAAAATCGGAAAGACAACGAAAATCTGTGTATAGAATTGTTTTCGTTACACTGCGCGTATTTCTCTCCAGGTTTCTCGTCGAGAGCATGGACATAGCGGACGAGGATGTTAGGATCAAAGAGGCGGACGTCTCCGATAAAGCGAAAGTATCTACCCAGCAAAAAGCTGAATCCTCGAACGCGGAGAGAGCTCAGAGAAGCAGAGACACCAGCACGGAAAAGATTCATTCGTTCAACAGTCACAAGAGGAAGAATTTTTCCCGGTCGCAGAGCGTTTCCACTCCGAAAGTATCCGTTCCAAAGCCTCAGACCAATCTGAGTTACAAATGCGCGTCGAAATTGAGCTCGTTGTCGAACATGTCGGACAAGGATTTGGAAGATTGGAAGCAGATCTTGGTCGACGCGAAGCCACCTTCCTCGCCTTTAACTAGCGAGGAAGAGCCAATACTAACCGTGGCAGCCAGTTTGACGAACAGCTCCAGCGTAACCATAGGTTTCAACGTCCACGAGAACAAGGAAAACAAAGAGAAGAAAGAGCAGAAAGAGTAATTAAATAGTATTACCTCCTTTGAAACTGGTGTATCGATATTAGAACACTATTTTAGTAGACGATCAACTATAAACATAATTTTTGCATACACGGTTGTTGCTTACAAACACACACACACACGCGAGAGAGAGAGAGAGAGAGAGAGAGAGAGAGAGACGCAGCTTACACATTTTATTCGAAGGGGGCGACATTGAATTTTCTTTACCGTTCCTAGACGGATTTGAGTACCTCAGTTCTGAACCAAGTTCCTTTAACTCTAGTTTCGTGGATAAGAATATATATGTATTTCCTGTCGATAGCTTGAAACAACTGTACTCCGTTGTAATTGAATTGTTGACTGCAAAGGAAATATTCAATAACATCTAATTCAATAGCAAAAGTAACATTCCTCCTACCGATGGTTCAATCTTGTACTTATATGAATTTATTATATATAAAGGAATTGATTTTCTTTTGACTCACGCTTGTGTATATTACTATTGTATTTTTGTAGATAGTATAGGCAGAATGTGCACGCTTCGTGAACAAGGTTGATCAACGAAAAGAATCGTTTTACTGATCAAACGTCGGGTCACGATGAAACGAACTACTTAAATTCACGAGTGATCAACAAGCTCTCGTTACTTACCAAACACACAGAATAGAAGAAGCCACTCACAGTATTTTACTGATTGTTACAACTTAATATTAATTTTCTATTAATTTTGTATACAACTAAATTCACGTATACTCTACATAGATTCTCGTGAATGTACAAAGGCTAATAAGTACAAAGTGTTATAATCGCTCTGTAACAATCCAACATTCGTTTCTGTGTAAATAGAAGATATACATATGCTATTTTTGTCACGAATGTATCGAACAAGCTTGTTGTCGGAGGAAATACGACGGTTGAAAGTTGCAGAGATATAATTAATTGTGATCTTGACGTGGTCAGATATTTAAGGTGAAAAAGGTAAATTAAAGGTAAATTGAGCCGATTATATTTGCAACTGTTTTTCGCGCCCATATTATTGGCAATAGAACAGATGCATGTGCATTTATAGGTTGCTTCACTGATTTTCATTGAAATCGGCGAAAGAAGAACACGGATCTTTTCAGTAGAAATAGATTGACCAATGATAGTGACTTCACCGTTTCGTAGAAAATAACTCGCCTTCCATTTTGAACAAGAACAAAAGTACTTCGAAAGAGTTAAAGTTAAGTGAAGCATTCTACGTGTTTGTAATTAGGCGACAAGGAATTGAGATTGTTATTTTACTTCATCGACGAGAGTCTACCAATTGGTTTCACTCTGTGAATCGTGCTCGAACGAAGCATCGTTTCGTTCAGAACTTTGAACGACGTTATTTCCGTCTATTCTCCGATAACAATTAATTTTACGTTTATAAACGAATACCGCAAAGGCGCGTTAGTCCTTCGGAAATGTGTCTGGAGCTTTTAGTATTACGATTGTCGTTGGCAGATTTAATGTTTGATAGCGTTTCGAAGCATCGTTCAAAGTTCTGATGTTAGACAACTTTTTAGAAATTGACAGGCAATATTTCGATTTTTCGCAAGCACATGCAATTAATTTAGAAATTAATGTTACATATGTACTACGTTTTGATCAAATTCTAGTGTAACGAATTGCGTGTAGAAGATGTTTACGAGTACATATGATCAGTGTAAAATAAATAAAATAACGAAAACGAAATAACATTGCTTTAGTTTATTGGTTCGTTCACCGTTTATTGAGAGAAAGATTGTGGACGCGCGAAATTCGAAAGTTTAAAATCACTGAACATAATTGGTCCGTTAACCGAGCTTTGGTTACTCAGCATTCGATAACATAACTGCGCATAATACAATAACACCGACACCGTGTTTCGTAAATGGTGGGCAAAACTTTAAGAACAGATTCCTAATGCTGAGAGAAAAAAAGAAAGTTATATCAACATAAGTCCGGAAAAGATTAGTCACATCGTCTTCGTGGAAATGTTCAATATGTCCACTTTCTGTCTCAATACAAACCTTAGCTCGTCGTCTCATTGAGCTCCGAATACACTGCCAAACAAAGTATAAATTGTAAATAAGAATAATACACCTCGATAACGTAAACATGGACCGGCGATTACTTCAAAAACATTATTGATGCCTATAAATGGGCCTTCAACTCTAAGTTTACGGGACCCGTCAAAATGACCGGTTTCAATATTTTTAATTGAAAATTATTAAGATTCTAAGGATGCATAGATGAGAAATTATTTAGCAAATTTATTTCTTTGGGTATATATTATTTTTAAAATATTGCTAAAAATGTGGTAAAAATATAAATATTGTAAAAATTTGTTCAAAATCTTTTTTTGCACGTCATTCGATAAACCAATTCTTCTAATTGCTAAAAAAATGTCAGGTGGTTTGGTGCAATTTAAAGAAAGTTATACTGTTTTAAAGGGCGTTCGAATACTTTCGCGAGACTATGTACTTACAAGTTCTGGCGTTCTAGCTTCTCACGGACGCACATTACTCTATCCGGAATTGCATTCTCACACCAATTACTTTCACGTAAATGATAATAGCGACAAATCAACAAAGATGGCAAGAAATATACAGATATAAAAGTTCAGAATGAACTAAAGCTCATAATAATAATGATATCTATTTACAAATGTATAACGTGAGAAAGCAACGACTTTCGCGTCCCTACAGATTTAAATAATTTGAACGTTTGCCGCAGAAATTCTGTAATACATCTGCCATTAGTTAAAATAATGAATAGAATAACCAATATCCTGATTATAAAATAAAGTTCTATGATATAAAAAATAGGAGATTTTTGAAATTCGTTGCTGGATGAGTAGCAGATCAGTTGTTCGAAAGGATCAGGTTTGCGGCGAAGGTTTCCCTAACGCAAGGATATTCCGTGACAAATTTGCGTAACAAGCTGCGAACCATTGAAAAAGGTGGAAACCCCTGTGACGAAATCGCGTAACTTCTGTCAGTGGCGTGACCCCGTTGCGGAATTAGGGGCTCGTTCATTGTTAGGAACGCATCAGAATTAGATCGGATGAACACGTGCACCCGAAGGGGACCATCGGAGGATGGAAGGATCATCGCTATTCTGTTTTGTTTCGTTCTGATCCCTAATGTCCTTCGCGACGCGACGTCGCGAGACGTGTCGTACGTCGCATCATTTTTTTGGAATCTGACGGGCAATTCGATGACTATTTAATTAATTATTGGACTGCGGATTTTATGCATTTATGACAAAAATGAGTAGGCGTAATTGAAAACAGTAAAAAGATTAAAAGAGTTTAACAATGTCAATATACTATTTTTAACATATAAAAATTATTAATGAGCAAAATAAATTTTTACTTAGCTCCTATAAATTGCAATTGATGTATAAAGATTTTATTTTGCATAAAGATCTGCAGTCTCTTAACTGTAATTGCCAACAGAACCCATCTCCATTCTGATTTTAGACTGTGGATCTTTCTGCAAGATAAACATTTTCTGCGTCAATTATACACTAACGAGCAAAACTGAGTCTACACTATTTGAAGGAACATAACTTTTTAAAAATTAGATCAAATGACTTGAATTTTATTGAGAAGTTAGAAGGATTAGTTTATTAGACGAGGTGTAAAAAATTTTTGAAAAAAATTTGAATTGGTCGGAATCGCAAAAGAAATAGTAAAAGTTGGTTTCTTCAGCTTTTTTATCTGAGCCTGTATTGAACATTTAAAGGATGTATTTGATTCGCTCGAATAAATTATATCCATGCTGAAAATTTCACCGATATTGGTTAATTCGTTTACGAGTTATAAACGATTAAAAGTGCGATTTTAAGTCGAAAATCGTGAAAAACGGCAATTTTTCCACTTTTAAGCGTTTATAACTCGTAAACGAATTAACCAATATCGGTGAAATTTTCAGCATGGATATAATTTATTCAAGCGAATCAAACACATTTTTTAAATTTTCAATACAGGCTCAGATAAAAAAGCTAAAAAAACCAACTTTTACTATTTCTTTTGCGATTCCGATCAATTCAAACTTTTTCCAAAAATTTGTTACACCTCGTCTAATAAACTAATCCTTCTAACTTCTCAATAAAATTCAAGTCATTTGATCTAATTTTTAAAAAGTTATGTTCCTTCAAATAGTGTAGACTCAGTTTTGCTCGTTGGCGTAAGTAACCGGGGATACAGAAAAACGTATTTCTTCTTTTGATAGTTTCGTTAAATTGAAAACAATATAACGACGTTCTTCTACTCTTATTCCGTCTTCGCTGCTCTGTATTTCACATATTCGCCATTTTTCACATAAATCCTTCACGTAAAATTGTTCTGTACGAAATGACTTATAATGTATACATTTTTCATACGGTAGTTTCGACTATTTTTTCGACTTGAAATTATAAAAGAAAACAAGCCTTTCGATATCGTTATTTTGATGGAACGAATATCTTTCGTTCCAGAAAAGCTTCGAAATTCCGGATGAAGCATTTCCGCGCCGACGCTCGAGGCATCGATCCGTGGCGTCAGCTTGCAGTTATGGATATAGTGCATATTACTAGGCTCGAATTAAAGATCCGCCGACACGTTTAGCGGATACAAACCTACGGAATACGTACCGCGTGTTCAATTAATACGGCACTGTCTAATAAAAACCGTGACCCAATGACAAATAAGTTTCTACTCGGTTCTTGTGCCGAGACTGTTATTCGTGTTATTTTGATTCGAAATGGAAAGATTTCGAAAAATATACGAATCTCATTCTCGGATTACTACAAAGACTTGACTGAGAAAATGTTGCGAATGTCAGACTGGAATAAGTTCTCTCTATGAGAATTCGAAGCGTGTCAACGATACGCTAAACGATCGGGTGTTGCAATAACAGAGCAGCAGCGGGGAATGACAAGAAGAGGGATGATCCCGTTAAAATGACTTCTCGTGGCCGAATATTAATAAGTTTACGCACCCCCGCCTCTCCAAGCGAACACAATAGGATTCGACACGTTGATATTCCGCGCGATATTTAGACGCGTTCGAAGGGAAAAGACTTTCGCGTCAAGTGAATCGGCTAATATCTATTTAATTAATTTTAGGGGAGACCACCCTCCGTCCAACAATATGCTACCCTTCCTACAGAGAGTCCGTTACAGCCTTTTGAACAATCCTGCTGCTACGATTCTGAGGCTCGATGTATGAATCAATTTGTCTTGGAATGGACATTCGGAGTCAGTCAGAAACAAGAAGAAAGAACAACAGCCGCGACAACGACGCGAGTACAAGTACGAAGAATTATTATAAGAAAAATTTTTATACATCAATTGCAATTTATAAGAACTAAGTAAAAGTTTATTTTGCTCATTAATAATTTTTATATGTTAAAAATAGTATATCGACATTGTTGAACTCTTTTAATCTTTTTACTGTTTTGAATTACGCCTACCCATTTTTGTCATAAATGCATAAAATCCGCAGTCTAGTATTAAAGCTGAAACGGTATTAGAAGAATTTAAGAATATTGTTACATTATCTTCGACTTTCTAAAATGATTAAAATATAATGTACATTTTCATTTAACTTCTGTTGCTTACAATTGACTTGGACGCAGTCCGATTATCTCCGACATTTCTGCAACACTCTGCAAAAGAGGAACACGAAAAAATACAAACAGAGATCTACTCTGTAAAATTCCTTGAAGGCTAATGGAGACGGAACAAAATTTTCATACATTTTGGAGCCAAGGTAACACGTAACGAGTGTAACATGTCTCTTTCATTGAAGTTCCTTTTTGAGATTTTATTCATATTTACTTACCCTCGAAATGAGTTCTAAACTGTTTTTACCATGCTATCGACGTGTTGCAGAATAAACTTATCAGATTTACCAGAGGATTGCGCTTCACTGACGGCACGTGGCACAGCGTATACAGAAAACGAAGCGTGAAAGGATACCTACTCTTACGAATCCTTCTTAAAAAAGAGCGCAACGAAAACTCGTCTGGTACGAACTTGTCGACAAATTATTCCTAGTATGTACCGATTGTTCACCGGTTTTCCGGATCGCATTCTGTAAAAGCGCGACAACGGTTACCAAAAGAATGTAGAAAATACATAATATGAATGTTAATAAAGGTAATAAAGGCTTCGGAGGACACGTTTAACACTAGGTTTACGGGACCCGTCAAAATTACGGGTTCTAATATTTTTAATTTAAAATTATTAAGATTCTAAGGATGCATAGATGAGAAATTATTTAGCAAATTTATTTCTTTGGGTATATATTATTTTTAAAATATTGCTAAAAATGTGGGTAGCACGTTCTTGTTATTTTTATAAAGTAATGCAAAATTGTGACTTTTAGTGCTTCGTAAACCTAGTGTTAAATGCGAGATTTTATAGGGACACCTCTCTATGTATGTACAATAAAAGACCATGTATGTAGAAATATACATACAGAGACCTATTCTGTAGGAACGTACAAAATAATAATAGAAATATCGGAGAAATATAGCTAAAATTCGGAAAAATATCAACGGGATACCAAAGGGTGGTTTGTCCATCTTTAAAATACCACGGTCGATAATCCCGATATTGCAGTGGAACCCCAGCCGCGAAAAAGGAGACAAGTAACGTAACGAGGGGTTCCCACAGGCTCCGCCTGTTCCCTGTCCCGTGGCCCCTTCGCCAATGGTTGATCGCTTGGGGAATCTAGACAGGGATGAGTTTCTCGAATGAGAACACGGGACCGCCACGCAAGCGTCCGAGAATGGTGAATAAACGTGGCTGCATAGGGTAGTCCCCAAAGGGGGCGGGCTCAAAGGTTTAGGAGCCTGATACGCTCTGGTCAAAGGTTGCTTCGACATCCTCAGATCGAAGGTGACACTTGTCCTGGTGACGAACAATTATTTCGAAGAGAATCCGTTCGCGACGTCGAGCCTTTTTTTCATTTTTTTTTCATCGAAAACACAGTGCTCCTGAGCTCGCTCGCCGCTGGATAGAACGCGGGATATGAGCTACACCGAACCGCTGTGGGAGATCAATGGAAATCAAGCACCAGTGAGTACATAGTAGAATACGCTTCTTTCGCCGCGCTGGTACTACATACATACTTGGACTAATCGTCCTCTAATCGATCTTTTATACCTTGTACGTTCAAATCGACCATATCGTAATTAACGGCTGCGAGTTCTTCTCTGGATCCCGCCTGATCCCGTTCAACTTGATCCCGCTTGATGCTGCAGTCAGAAATCATTAATAATTATTACGTCGTCGTAGATTTCAGCACAAAAGTAAACAATTAATTGGTTGAAGCGTTTAAAATATGTGAAATCCAGAGCCAGAGAACACGGGGTTTATCAATATTTTTCAATCCATAAAAGAGAGCGAGTAAAAGTTGCGAAAACCTTGTAACTTTATTGAACCGTTTAATCGTTACCGCTACAGAAAAAATGTATCGTTGTCTGTTATAACTGTTGTACGTATAGTATGTATACTTACATTGTCGTGTATCTGTCGCTACTGTTGTAGATATTGCAAGGACAAGATTACGCCACCCTACAATTTAATTATGACTACATGGCCTAAAACGAAAGCACCATATTTTATTCGCTGGCCCTGGGGTCCGCAAATTAACACATTGTTGTCAGGCCACGGATGAATCCGTTTTTTTTAGACTGGAGGTGGCTTCCGGGACACGTAAAAATCCGGTTTTCATTGGCTGGTGGTGGAAGTCGGGTCTCGTATTTATACTGATTTTTTAACGACGGATTATGTTACCATCGTCTTTGTGACAGTTCCACACACACATACTTGTTAGATTGATATACTACTTTTGTTATTTATAGTATTATTTTAAAGTTATAGCGATTTCTAAAAATGTCTAATTTCTTACGCGACGGCTAAAATATCGGCCGCGCGCGAAATGTCCCGCATACAATGTGTTAATTCGGTTAAACGATTAGATGCAATTTCGATCGACGATTTCTATTGGTTTTTGACGCGAGTCGACAATCTCGGCCGTAAATGAGAATAAATATAAGTAAATGGAGTAAATGAAATAGGTGATTACAGCGGACATGTCGCAATACGTCAGTGGCGAACTCGGGAGCTACCCTATGTGGGATAGTTCTGTTTTGTATCAAGCACCACCACCATCGCACTCTCATGTGAACGATCACGGACTATATAGGCAACCGTGTGCATTGCTGCATCAAAGGTAATAGCAATGATAACGTAAACTTTATTTTATGCATTTCGGACAAAAATGAGTAGGTGCAATTTAAGGTAGTGAACAGATGGAAAGATTTAAGAATATCAATGCATTAATTGTAGTCTATGAAAATCGTTAAAGGAACAAACGAAATTTCTATTCGACTCCTGTTTCTTGTAACGGATGGAAACCATTTTTATTTTACATAAAGATCCGCAGTTTAATGATAAGCCATAGTTGCGCGACAGCACAGAGGCGAATAGCAAAAATCTCTACGTGCGTATACAGTAAAGTATCTAGATACCTGTCCACGAATTACGAACTAGTTTACGAGCTACTTTTTCTCGTTTAACACGTTAAACATTTTAAACGCCACGTCGAGCGTCCCTGCGGACCGGTATGGTGTGGCCGCCGTCATTTCCGTTCATTCTACACCGCTGCACCAGCTTTTCTTTATAGGCGCATCTCTTCCTTGCTTCTCTAGCTTGACGAGTAAATGGAAAATCAAGAAAAATAGGCTTGGCGTTTAGCGTGTTTATTAAAACTGATAATGAGCTTACATTATCGTAAATATCGTACACAATCGATAAAATATCGGAGCACTGTATTATTAGAAATTGTATGTCACTATATTATTGTAGAACGGTATAATAGAAAAAAACAAAACTACTCGGGTGTTTTTCAAATTCTTACTAAAGAAGATTCGATTTCAGTCGATATACGTCGAACGGGAGATCTCCAAATCTTCCATCGTCTACCACGAAGAAACCAAGGCGTCGGGTGGCAACCGTTTCCCAGAGGAGAGCCGCGAACATTCGCGAAAGGCGAAGAATGTTCAATTTGAACGAAGCGTTCGACAAACTCCGCCGAAAAGTGAGTTTCCGTAGCCGTAGATAATAGATAAAGTCTGATAAAAAATATGCGAGCGCCATCTATGCGGCAGCTCTTGTCACCAATCCTTATTTAGAAACTTTGTTCATCTAAAATTTCATTTCGGTCCATTCTGTAACCATCGCTTTCTCTACAGGTACCGACATTCGCATATGAGAAACGACTGTCAAGAATCGAAACTCTGCGTCTAGCAATTACTTACATCGCATTCATGGGGGAACTGCTTGGAATCGAGCCGAGCAGTCCCAAGCCGGAATACATTCCACGAGAGTATTATTTGCCGAATTGAATCGACATAGCGAACATCGACCGTTCCAGCCATTTGATCGATCGAAATTTTTTAAGATACCCGAGGAATATTCGCGAAGAAACATAATTTCAGTACGTACGTCGATAAGCAAGTCACGAGAGAAATGCAACTTAGGAAGCGAGCTAACACACGACGACGACTCGACGATGTATTTAAACTTAAACGTATGTACGCATGTATAGGTATTGGCGATCGAGTGCCAATACCGCGATATGAACAGTTAAGAACTCTTCCATGACAAAGAAAACATTAAACGACACTTAATGTTTATGTGATTCTACGATGTAAGATAACAAATCCGTGTCTTCCATGACTTATGCAAATTTGCGCATATATGTACGTAAGTTATGTATACATATTATATTGTCATTATATTTAAATATATTTAAACACGTATACAATGATAGTTTCCTATTCATTCATGTTCCTCCAACGCAAAGTAGGAACTCCTCGAGTGATTGTGAACTCGGAGAAAAGGACAGTGAAACTCGACAGCCGCGGTCGCCGAAGAGTGTCACATAATACATACGTATTGGGTCGGGTACATCGGTGTGTTTACTCGGGTCTTTAAATAAAAAAATAAACTTCTTTATTATTATTTTTTTATGGGACTTTCACCATCATATTCGTAGCATTTTTCTAAGGAAAACGATACTAAATATGACATAATTCCGATGATATTTACTTGTGTAATGAACGACGGAAGTCTCGGACGCAAAGAAGGACAGCATATGAAAAGAAAGAGACGCGGAGAGTCCTTCTCGCCTCGAGTTCGACTGTTCAGTTTTCGCCGCGTTGCACAGTGCGGACAAATAGCCAAATTTCGGGCAAAAGTCTAGATATGGTTATTAATGTATATGTATTGATAATTAAGGTAAAGGTATCAGTAGTTGACCAGTTAAGAGAAGTTTTTCACGCGAACAACAGTAACCGCTTGCTCTGTCATCAAATAGCGACAATCGATGCCTGAAGATACTCTTTAAGTCTTCTAGATTATGTAACAATGCCACTTTTTAAAAAAAGTTTACTTATACAAATTTAAGAAACATATTTAAAAATTCTGTAATTGCTTTAGAAGTTGACCACTCTTAAACATGAAAAATCTAGTAATTGACCTTCTCTTCGTTAGTAGTTGACCACTTATACTAGAAAGAGGGTTAAAGCAATAATGTTGGGAATCATTTTAGTATCATTTAGTTTCAACAATTACTAGCACAAATTACAATTAAAGAATAAAATAAGAAATAAAATAAATCAATTCCATAAAAAGTTCAATTCAGGAACAGAGTAGACGTTGCGAGTTCTGCTCGATTTCGTGGGCTCATTGATATGAGAAAGTACAGCCTTCCACTCGTAGTCCAGCACATCAGGCTTGTCTGAAAGATTTGTTGTGAAAGATTTACTTAATATTTATTTGAATTTAATAATTACAAAGAGGGTATCATGAACAAAGTGCATGCACTTGGAACTGTTACAGAAATATATAAGATCACCCTTTCGATGAAGTATCGAATGAGGTTTATAACACGAGCGACTGGAATCCGCCTCTTTTGAGGAGTATAGTACACACTGCATGTCTAGCCTTCCTTTAATTAGTTTTGGAGGCAGGTCTCTGGAAGTTGTGGATGCATTCGCTTGTACGGTCTGGCTTGCGAGTCAATAGCAATTGTTAGCGTACCATAAAACTCCAGATGTGACACAGAACACAGGTAGGTGTGCTGGGCGCTACGTCACCAACGCACTAAAGGACTGAAATGAAGGAAACACTTTTGTTTTTTCAATGATCGTCGCAAAAAATTGTTCTTCCTTGAATATGGATGGTACCATGGTATTGGGTTGTAAAGGGGTGTTAAACAGAGCTGCAATGCAGCCCATAAAAAATTAGTAGAACGGTGAAATAAAGAGTAAACTAGAATGTTTTCGAGTAAAATTATTTAAAAATAGTTCTAATGTGTTTTTAAAGTCATCTAGTAAAAATCTTATGGTGCTGAGGTGGAAAAAATATTTATTCATGAAAGAAAATTTTTTTTAATTAATAATAACAGTAGCTAAATATATGAAAAAATTTAAGATAGTGTTGATGACAATAGCTCATTATTAGATTAATATTCAGGTTGGTCGCTTTTAAACTTCGATATGAGATCTGTATTTGTTCGAATTTTTCCGGGTTTTCCATTTTTTACAACTAGAGTTTGCAACTACAAAATTGGAAAAAAATAAAATACGTATCATTACAATTAATATTATTCTTAATTTATATTAATTAGAGATTTTGTACACAAGATTTACATGTTAGTTACATATGTCAGATAAAACAATTAAGCTGTACGTTCTAATCCTGGTTAAAAAAATAATGTGCGTTTAGTTTTATGCTAAAAGACTGACCGGTTCTGTGCCATGCTAAAAGACTGACCGGTTCTGTTCCAGGAAAGACTGACCGGTTCTGTGCCATGCTAAAGCGGCGATGTTACGAAAGTGGGAACGCCGAAACCCCGGGCGTGAGCACTCTCATTCCTCTCTGTTAGAACCTTCATCATCTTTTAGGCTGGATCAGAGCCTATATAGAAGAGCCTCTTTTAGCATAGAAGTAGCATCCACTCTGACATTATTTGGAATCCGCTGCTAATTATGCAGGTTCTGGTCCAGGCTAAAAATTAGACTAGGGAGCAGCACTATACCGGAGACATTAAAATCCCGGGCGTGAGCACTCTCATTTCCTCTCTGCTATCGATTCAAGCACATGATTGACTTGTGAAGCCAACTTCAAACCAATAAAAATTACCGGCTTCAAAAAGTTTTGATCAAATGTCACTTATTTCGCGCAAGCCGATCTTTGGACTGTTTATGTTTTTTTGTTTCACTAGAAATATTAGTGCCCAAACTAATAGAAGTATGAGTAGTTTTGCAGGTGTTAATTCTGTGGCTTATGTTACCGTTCCAACGCAGGAAGTTGCGAAAAAATTAGCACAGTAAGCATTTGAGAACACAACCTGCAATGTATATGTATCCGGAATGTTTCTATGTATGTATGAATTAATTTCTTTTCATTTGATAGTGGTTTGGTGCAAAATAAGTTGGCTGCATGTGTTAATATCATTCCCGGAATCACGTCTGTGTAAGTATTACATCCTAGTTGCGTGTATATTCATACTTGTAATATAATAATAGAAATCAAGTGCAATAATGTTGGGTTGTATAACAAAAATATAAGGGCTACACGTTTTCAGATACGAATGGAAGAATGAAATAAACGAGGACAGTGAATTACTAATGGTATGAATGTACAAAATCAATGAGAAATGTTAAGGCAAAATCAATGCAAGCATGCTTGTAACTATTTTATTCTGATTACAGATGATAAAGACAAGAACTGATACTGTGGATGCTTTGACCAAATACGTTAAGTAGGTACAACATCTTTTATTTCAAAATTATATTACTACAATTCATTTCAAATTCTTTTGTACAGAGCCAATCATCCGTACGAAGTATGCGAAGTAATTTCTTTACTGGTAAGTAATATTATATTTTCATATGGTATAGTCATTACAATCCATAATTTCTATGAGAATTGTACAATTTCATGAAATATTTTGCAGATTGAAAATGGAAACGAAGATTATCTTCGTTGGGTCAGTAATATAAACGATAAGAAAGTTTCTACAGATTAATTAATGATAGGCCGAAGATTGTAACAAAAAGATTTATTTGCTATACACCATTACTTTTTTCGTAATTTTTCTCTGGTAACAAAACGCACGAGTGTTTATAATATGTATAGATAACTTAATGGAAATTTAGTTAATATATAAAGACTAAACTACATAGAAACAAAATTAGATAAACCTTGATTAATACAAAGATAAGTACGATTATCAGTTGTTTTTTCATTCTTTGGAAATTCATATTTTCCCGATAAAGAAAATGTTATTCTTACTCTTTTATTACTATTATCAGTCAATTCATCAGTACAATATGCATTGATAATAAAATGAATTGTAATTATTTTTATTGATTATGTAAACAATTTTTTTTGTACCAGCCAAATGTAAAATGCGTTTTTCACCCTATTCCTGTATTAGCCTATGTATATATTCTAATGAATCTCTTGTAGTCCAGTACAGTTCATTACGAATACATTATTTTAACTATAAAAATATTTAATAGAGTCTAAGCGCACTTCAATTCGTATGTATTTCAGAAATAATAGTGTATTCCTTATAAGTTAATGCTATCTGCCACCCTCGTAGCCTGGGTAAAGTAATAGCAAGGCAGACGACAAGGATTGATTAACTTCCATCTTGTAATTTTTGTCTAGTAAATGTCGACACGATGGACAACAATGTACGCCAGACGAAAAGCTGCGCTTTAAACAATTCAGGCAAATATTATGAGCGCAAGATGTTGTTATCGGATGGAATACCAATTCCAAACAGCAGGGACACGTAAATCTGAAACAGTATAATTAGAAATTGAAACGAAAGATTACCAAAGAATACACATATCGACAACAATCTACGGTACCTTTCCGATATTTGTTGTAAAAACGCAGCTTTCCCATCTGACAGAACTCGGCGGCATTCGTTCCACAATTTGCTGTTTCCTTGATCTTCTTCGATAAATTTCAGTACTTCACTATCTACTTCATAAATTTCGCGCTTTTGCTTTTTCTTTGGCGGTTCTTGCTTCTGCGAAGCAAGTAAATTGTCTATCCTATCTGCCAACTCATTTCGTTTTTTGCTAGTCTTCCTTTTTGCCATTGCTTCCAAGTATCCATCCGGATACATAGGTTTGAAACCAAGTGCAGCTATTCTTGCTTTACCCTGTTTGGTCCATGGAGCAGGCGCTGGATCATCCCTTCTCAACAAATACCTCCATACTCGGAAACCACTTTTACCTGTATCTGGATAATACTTGACTACCTTGTAAATGCCATCGTACCTAGGACAGGATGATATCGTATTATGTGGAACGATCAAGCACTTGTATAAGGACGAGGTATAAGTAGCGTTTCTATACCTATTTCCCTCTTCGGGCGCGTATTTGCTGTGTTTAGCAAGTTTAAAATTTCGAACTACTCTTACGGGTATACCACCTTTCCAGTTTTCGGCTGTAGCACCAACCGTTGCGTTCAACTTGGCATTGCAATTTATAGCTAACGCTTTATTCAATCTAGTCAATGTTTGATCGCAACTTTGTTCAGCCGTCCTTTTGTTCCCTTAATGGATATCGCCATAATTCATTAAGATGAAGACAGTGAATAAACGTACGAATAAGTAAGTAAGTAAGTAAGTAACTTACCTGATAAATCCCTTCCTCCAGAACCAGTGTACATAAACTCGTCACCATTATCTATATCGTCCTCGTATCCACCAGACAACACAATAGAATACGCACAATCAGTTTCTCGTCCGTGGATTCCCGCTATATGCGGTCTGTGTATTCCAACTTCAGATACCTAGAAATTAGGTTGAATTTATGAAAAAATAAGACACAACTATCGCTGATATTCGAAAATACTTCAAACTTTGAATTACCTGTACTCTGTACATCCAACACATTCCAACTTCTACACCTGGAATGGGTCCGCGGTGATTAGGAGGAACAATACTACATTCCTTTGTCCTTCCTACACACGCCATTCCTGCACCCCAGTCTCGTTTACTATTACTATTTTCATTTGTCTTTCTTTTTTTTTGCTTCAGTTTATCGCCTGCCTTTAAAAAATTAGTATTTGTAGGATCGCAAAAAAATGTTACAAAACGAAAATATACTATACAATGAATAACCTTCACAATCTCATTTGCATCGTTTTTACATTCCGGACAATACCAATAATCTTCTTCCGGTATAGAAGTTAATGGAGGAGTCAAACATCCTAGATGAAACGCAAAGTTACATTCGTCACACAATAGAAGATTGTGTTCATCTTGTTTTCCAGCACAGATTCTGCAACCGCATTCCCTACACGTTTTACTGGGATTATCCAAACATGCATGACAAGTAGCTTGCACACGTCTTCGTTTACCATTACTAATCATTTGTTGCTGATCTTCGGGTGTTCTTTCTTTAAGAAGTTTTGGCTCTTCTATTGCAAAAATCTCACCTTTGGGATTTACTTTGCGATTTTCAAGCAGTTGATACCTGTTTAAATAAAACTCACTTGTACATTGTACACAAAAACAAATTATGTATCCATAACAAGTAATAAAAATTTACCTTCCAATGTGTAATGTTCCGATAAGCGTTTGTGCTCTTCTTTTCTTTTCTACTTTTGATATTGAAAAATCATACCACAATCCTGTTTCTTTAGGATCGTCCACATTGTGATTAATCATTACCTTCTGACCTATCTTTAAAGTATCAAAGTCTAAAAGATGCTTCGCTCGTGGTCTTGTCAATGTTTCAGGCACATTAAAAGGTGGGGTTTTGTCATCAAACTCCCATTTTACATTATGAAATATCTTGTCTTCTTTTTTAAAAATTTTCAATACTATTGCCTCGAACCAAGCTCCATTAGTTTGATCCAGGCAATCCACAGCATCTCCAATTTTGTAATATAAACTTTCAGCTTCGACAAGTCCTTCATCTTCGCTAGAATTATCTACAACTTCTTTAGCATCTGATTTGGTGGTTGTACTGGTATTACTAGAGGTAGGTTTTGCCTCCACAACATCAACATTTACTTTTACCATTAACTGAATCACGTCGTTCAAGTTCACATTATAATCATAAAGCTTATAACCATTTTCTAACTGTTTCCCACGAAAAAATAATCTCTGTAAATCAGCTTTTACATTCAATTCCTTTTCTATCTTGCACTGAAACAATATTTTAGAATATAGTATGAATACAAATGCTAAATCGAATACTATTAGTCCTATAGTGAAATTATTTCTAGAATGTTAGTTACTATTATTGGAGTACGTGTCTAACATATTGGAACTTAATAATATATAATGTACTGTTTTAAATTTTAACGATACTATTAAAACAATAAAATAATTACTTGAACATTGGCTCATAAAAATATCTGCATGACAATTCGCGTGAACAATCTAAATAATAATAAGGGCGAAATAATAAGAGCACGGCCTACTCGAAAAATTGAACATTCCCATTTTGTTTTTAAAAAAATGCTTTTCTATTTATGTGCACAAGACAAAACAATACCTTGAAATCTTCCACCTCCGTCAATTTCGAGATAGTCAGTATTGTCTCCTGTTTACCATCAATTGTTCTTACTTTAACATACATTTCCGATGCGTTCTTTCAAAATTAAACAATTACAGAAAAACAAATACAAAACTACAGGACACAGGAACACAGACACAGGTTAACTGTAACTGACTGTAACGGCTCACCACCAATTGTCGCTGTCACAGCTAGTCTCGCCACTTGTTGGCGTCTGGTAAAAGTGGAATTTGGCGGGAAGAAATTGTGAAGACAGAAGAATAGATGAATGACGTAGTCGATTTACTACGTTTTCATTGGCGGAATTACTTGTGGACTCAAGGAACAGACTATTCACGAACTTCCTATGGTAAAGTTAATTGTTTTATTCGAAGGCAGCCGTATTAATTAATATATATACGCAATACATATATGTATATTTATATACAACTTATTTTCAAAAATATTTATAAATTAATGCAGGGAGTACATATTATTTTCTTTAATTTTAGACATCCCTTTATTACATTCTCGTTTTCTACATTCTTCAAAATCGGAGTATAAATTGTATAAAAATGTTACAAATTTATGTATAAACATTTACGTAATTTTTATACCCACTCCGTTAATATATGTAATATAATCGAATAAACAATCAATGATGGGGCTTTGTGTTTTCCCGCTCTTTTCTGATTCATATTTCTAATAATTTCATCGAATCGCATGATTATAATTTATGCGAAATGTACATTGCATTCGAAAAAGATTTGTACAGGAACGAAATGCATCGAATTTAATAAACTGTAACGATCTAGGAACTGTCCACATTTTTAGCTTAGAAAATTATATCACAACAATTCCTTGTGCAAATCTACATATTATAATTCATTGAAACAATTTATCGAAGTTCTGATACGATCGAAATCAAGATAACTGGAAATATAATTTATGCATTTAAGATAGGAATATGTACTGTCGTTGTTAATGCCGTTACTACCTAGGATCATAATTCACTTGGAGACAGCTTTGAGGATGTTTTTGAAACGTTGCAATTTATAAACGTCTGTAGAACTGCAGAATATTTCAATTATTACTGCACAGTTATACACAATATACGTACAACTTACATATAATTATATTGAAACGCGATTAATACATACCATTCTGAGCAGAACTTTAAAGTTGCTAATTCGTTTCTTTTTATATATATAAATAAATATATATATATATAAATATATATATATTTATATTATATATTTATATATTTATTTATATTTATATATTTATATATATATATATAAATAATAGAAAGATGATCGATAGATTAAACTGTAAGATAAAATTACAATTTATACAAATGTATAATAATATGTAAATATATATTAAAATGTATTTATACATACATAACTGCATTTATACTAATTCTATCCTTAAACAAAATCTTAAAGAAACCTTTGAGATGCATTATCCTGAAAGAAATTACTATATCGTCGAGTTGCGTAATTATATATGAAAATATATAATTCAGATTAACTCATTTATGACTATGATTACAATAGATCAACGTATATAACGTTAAGCGGAACTTTAAAGTTGCTACTATTTTTACAAAACTAATATGCTTTATCTGTATAATTACATATTAACAAGTAATTCGCATAACTTATAAACACGATGATAATACGATGCATTTATAAACTTAAACGCATAGTTTCTGCTCTCTTAACTTATACGATAATCGCAACTTATATAATTACGTTATTAATATATAGTTTAGCGTGATTCATGTATAATTACAATCGTAATGTGGTTAACAGTTCCATCGTTAAATAGAATATTTTAGTAGAAAATGTTGCTCCATCCGTGGCACAACTTATGGCTAAGCAGCACAATATGTACCGGTACAAAATATGCATAAAACAGAGAAATAGTTTTCTTACTCGTAACTGAACGGTGTCGATAAGTGACTTGATCATGTAATTCTTTCAATATCGCTCTTTTGACTAGAGAAATTAAAAGACATTATTGACTTCGATAAAGAGATGTTTTGTGAGTTATATTAACAAGTGTAATTACGACTAAAAATTATAGACAGAAAATGTCGTTATTTCATTTTGTTTCCAATATATTTTATCTAAATTATTCACGCTTCGATATAAAAGCATAAAAAATTGTTTTTAACAATACTGTATTTTTCTATACATTCACCGAAGAAATAATTCTTGAGAAAACAATCATTTGGTACGCATTGCACAAAATGTATCACTGTAAAATTTACACTATAATTTACATTTAAATAGAATATTTTTACTCTGGACTAACTGGAGTGTGTTAGAAATGTTTTTCAAATGCTTTCTAAACTCAGGCAATTTTACAAAATATAGGAGACTGAGTCTATGTACCGGTACATAGGAAAACTGCTAATGTAAACCTAAATTGTCAATACAGAATTCTTCAAGTCAACTTCATTGCTCGTTACACTCGGGAAGACTTCCGTTAAATCTCCTGATTGTCTTCTCCAGTCTCATTGTCTACGAATTCGACATGCGTGAATGGGAAATGACCAATTTTGCCGTGCAGCTCACCTTCCCACTGGCCGTTCATATTAGTCTTTGTTACTTTTATCACATCTCCAACTTCCAATTTTAGGGCCGTTTTATCGTATGCATTCGGTACCCTCGCTTGTTTTACTTTTGCAAACGCGGGTAATGTTCGCTGTATATTTGATCTGCGTGTGGTCCCCTGTCCGCTTTCCGGATAAGGCATTTGTGAACCGGTAACTTGTACAGAATTCGAATTCACCGTTGAACTTCCTCCACTTTCCGGACGTGAATTATTTTCCATAATCGAGTGATTATCCTCATCGTACTTCTGAACATATGGAACTGGAACCGATCCAGTTTGACCAAGGCTGTTCTTGGCAGTCCACCACTGCTCTTCATCTTTTGAAATTATTGTGAGAATTTCACCTGTGATAAGTTGTATGTATTCGTTAGGAAATTACTCATTGATAATTTACAAAATTAAGTAAAGAAGAAAGCAAACCTTTCCTAAAAGGTAAGTCGTCGGAATCGTTGCCTTCGAAGTCATATTTTGCTATTACCCTCTGTGTTTTTTTCGGAGCAGGCCTGATCAACGGCGTTGTGTCCAAGTAATGTAATTTATAGAAAGCCAAAAGATTGGGAATATCGGGAAACATTTGATCTCCAATCCTATAACGTATTTGATCACCCTGCTGAATTTTATTTATTATATAATGGCTAACTTTGCTGTCTTCTCGTACACACAATACAAAATCTCCTTGTATCGATGTGCTGTCACGAACTAAAAACACACCACCTTCTTTTTCACCCATGAGTAAATCCGAGGCATCTTGACGTGACATTGCGCCAAAGTACCAGCTAGAAAACAATATAATTATAAATATTCCATTCCAATATTTAATGAAATAATCAATCGAAAAAACATCAGCAAAAGATTAAAATCAAAATACTGGGTGTTCGACGAATCATCTTCATACAGATTAAATTTTCTGATATAATTGAATATTTTGAAAAGTTTTATATGTTGCGAAGGTTATTTAAAGATGAAACATCGTAAAAAGTTATGCGATTGGTGTAATGTAAATTTACAGGTTAACAACACAGGATATAACATCTATTATTCGAAGTCACGTCGAGAATCAAAGTGATAGACAGAAATTAGACGAAAAAGAGAAAATGCATCCTTATTTACCTGGACTTGTCATATTGATCGAACGTAGCAGCCATTGTTTTGCAAGCAATCGGTATTGAATCCGTCAAGATCGGTGATGTTGAATTTGTACTTGTTGATCAATATATAGTGGGAGCGCCTCTTCTACGTGTGTGTGAAAAGGACCCGGAAAAAGTAAAAAACGCAATAGGGCCTGGATTGCGCGGCGAATAGCGCCCTTCTCTGGGACGGAGGGAGGCCCGGGTTCGAATTCCGAATCAAATCCCTCTTTTTTTCCACAGATCCTGTAATATCAAAGAGCACCGTTCTCGAAGTGGCCTTATTAAACGTCTGCATAGCAAAATTATAAACAGTCCTCCCCAAAGAGTTTCTGTCGTTGCATTCACTCGGTGCAACGTGTTTAAGACACCGCCTTCGAACGAAAAGCGAACGTGCTAATCTCGGAAAATAAGTAAATACATTCAAAAATCTTTCGGTCAACGAGATCGAATCAATTTTTTGAAAATCGCTTGTCAAAGAGTCTCGCCTGAAGTTGCGTATTAGATTGGAACGATTGCAAACATGTTCGAAACAAGTGCTTACTTCCTTTTTTGATAGGTTTCTCCCTCACATCGAAAACGTTGCACTAATTCCCGTTCCTCTCTTTTGTTTCTTTAATTGTACAAATATAAGAATTCTTATTGTTAATTACATACGAATTGCTCTGGGAACACTTTTTCGAGTTGTATTTTTTCGAAAATGGTAACCAGCATATTCTACCTACGACATAAAAACAACAGCCAATGAGTCGTTCAAACTCTGCTAATGCTAACGTACTAACGACAGAGGACAACAGTGATAGAGGCGAAACTCTTGTCGAAAATTTTGATGTTTAAAATCTTGAAATTTTTCATCAACATACGGACAGTATTGCCGTCTCTTTAAGTTGATATGTCTGTTCTTTATAATGGCCTTCTGGATGAAATAGGACGAAAAGGCTGCATTCGAGACATTGGAAACGGTGCAAAGCGCGGTGATATTTGAACCGCGTAACATGATAGAAAACGACATTTCATTTTGATTTCTAGTACGTCACCGTAATTATTATCAAATCGCAATTACCATAGCATAAAATACATTCTTCTAGCTTTAATTGCACCCCTCAAAAATTAAAAAATCTCGACGGGAATACTTCAAAATATCATTTGTAATTTGACTGTTAATGATACTTGCCGTTTTTGCTATAAGATACAGTGTAAACTTCGGCAAGAATCATTTCTCTTATAAAATCTAGAAACAGCGCTATTCCAAGGAGTGGCAAAATGCTCAAACTGGTAGCCAACATTTTACTTACCATTTGTTGTTAATTTTGGCTATTAGTTTGAGCGTTCTACGGCTATACGGAATAGCGATGTCACTTTGAACAGAGCCTCGAAATTTTTAAAATCATTTACACTGGTTTAAAAAATAATATTAGCAGTATAAAAATTGTCGTCATATAACGATTTCATTTAATTAATTTTTTTTACAGTACGAGAAACTGCAGAAAATGAAAGTCGGGTCCATCCGACTTCCATACTGCATCCAATTCAGAAGATTTATCATAAATTTTTAAAACAATCTTTTGAAAAATGAGGAACAGGTTTAAGAAAACAGTTGTTTGACCGTCCACGGATTTATTTGATCTTTTCTTGCTAGCGCACGAATTCTCTGTAGAATCGATATTCATTTTTTCGTCCTAACACGACCCCATTATCCTAAAAACTGCATGGCATGTGTTGTAATTAAACCAAGAAACACATGGATTTCGCTTAAAGGGAATTCGGAAAAACGATGACTCATATTTCTGTAGCAAACTCATCGGGCTAACTGTGTGATTAACGCTGCACACATTTCAAAGAATTCCATCGTATGGTGACCAGTCATTTGCGGCGGTGGAAGTGTCGGATCTATAATGAGAATTGTTATTAGAAAACTATGAAATGAAGATTTGTATTATTATGATACTTTACCACGTCCTATTTCTTCTCCTTCTTCGCTAGACAAAGACTTGAAGTCCAACAAATAACTTTTACTATCGACTTGGTAAAGTTGCAACGACATTTTGCTAAATCTATCGGTTATTTTATTTTTTTGACGCACTCGAACACTGTAGGCATTTATGATCTTCCATTCCTGAAAGGAAAGGGTGAGCAGTCCTGAGATGTAGAAAAAAATGTGTATTTTTCATGATGTATAAATAGAATTGCTTACAAAGTTAAGAGCTTTCATAGCGCGATAAACTTCGTTCATGATGTCGTTAGGTTTTGACTGTGAACGAATTCCTAAGTGCCATTTAGCCCGCTTTACCGGAGTACCACGATTACCTTGTGTTTGCGACGATGTGCTTCCTTGAGAACTTTGTCGTTCTCGCAATGCTACGATTACATAATAAATATGTCACAGTTAATAATATTTTATAGTTTGACAGTAAATTCAAGTATCACCCAATACTTGTTACAAAGAACATACGTGCTATTCTTTCTGGATGCGGTCTCAGAGGGCTGTTGTTGGAATCGTTAGGACTAAAAGCTACAGGAGGTGGGCTGGAAGCCACATAGAAATCTTTCAATTCTGCCTTAGCAGCCTCGTCGGCGATTAATTTATTATCTATTATCAAATGGTAGGCGATTGCTAATTGATCGTGCGGATCTCCACCTAACAACGCAGAGTGAACTTCTGCTTCCTTTACATTGAATTTGTCGCAAACTTCATTTACTGCATCTATATTGATTACAGAAGAATCCTGTTCGACAGGAGATGGGAACAAATACGAAGGCAAATCCTTTTGGAACCATTCGTGCTTCCTAAAACAAAATCGTCGTTTAACTAAAGCATTGTTACATTTCAATGTGGAAAGTAATAATTAATTGTATAGAATTTTGTGTACTTGATATCTTCAATGGTTGCCCTTTTCATTGGATCCACTTGTAACATGTGGCACAAAAGACTCACAACGCTTTTATTCAGGTACTCTGGAATGGGAAAAACTCCAGCTGAAACGAAAAAATTCTGATTTAGTTTTCCTATAAAGAATCGGTAATAATAATAATTATATAAGTACGACTGACATTTAATTTTACGGAAAAGTGTTGGTACATGTTCATCGTCGAATGGTAATGTTCCGCAAAGGAGCGCATATAATATTATTCCACAAGACCAGATATCAACTTCGGGACCAGCATACAGCTTTCCCGAAATTACTTCCGGCGCTGCATAATTCGGTGAACCACAGGAAGTGCGCAAAAATTCCCCATCCATCATCATGTTTGATAACCCTGAAGTTACATAAAATTCAATATAAGTAAAACTCATTTATTCCATGTAAGGTACAAGACATTGGTTCATAGTTATTTGAAAAGTGAAATAAATTGAATAAATTCCATGAAGGTTTCTGAATGTCTTGTACTTTGTCGAAGCTTTTGCTCAATATATAATAAAGTCCCAGCTCTATCCAAATACCGAAGTCTGCTATTTTTACATGTAGATTCTGATCTAAAAGAAGATTTTCAGGTTTCAAGTCACGGTGAACTATCATATGCCTATGACAGTAATCAACTCCTGAAATAATCTGTTGGAAAAATCTTCGTGCTTCGTATTCTTTAAGCTTTCCATGTTTCACGATATAGTCGAACAATTCCCCACCCGACACATACTCCATTATCATAAATATATCTGTAGGTGTGCTTATGACTTGATACCTAATAAAAAATGTAAATTTAATTAACCGTTATTTTATGTATTTTAACATACAGAATCATCGATGTACAATTTGATGATGTGAGGGTGTCTGAAGAGTTTCAGATTTTGTATTTCTCTTCTAATCTTTCCAACCACATCGAGGCTTTTGATTTTCTGGCGATTCAGAATTTTTACAGCAACTTTATGTTTCGTCAAAACGTGTTCTCCAACTATGGAAAAGGTGTAAGTTATAAATGCAATAACTATATTTTCCGAAGAACATACATGAAACAACTGACTCACTTTTCACTTTACCAAATGTTCCAACACCCAACGTTTGTCCAAGCGTATAATGACCTATCTTAACGATAGGTTGTGGTTGATTAGATGGAATCTTTTCAGACATTTTGAATATTTCTACAATAAAGGATTAGAAGAATTGTTGAAAGCTAAACACTTGAAGCTATCGAATACGACTATATTTTATTATTTAGAGACTTGTCATAATATTAAAGACAAACCGTTGTAAACACCGTTCAACACAATTAATTACTGTCATCACACGTACGCGATAAATTTACAGCAGATTACAGCAAGGTCAAATAGAATAAAAACTTAGTTGCATTCGTTGATTACGCTTTTTTTCAATAAAAATGCGATTGTTACATTGAAGAATATAAAAATCCGTAAAGTTAAAAGAAGACTTATTTGCGTGAAATCATAAATCAAATTGCAAATGATCTCAATCACCTGACACTATTTACATGTTCTTTGACACTTATCCTGAAGACACTATTGCACAGCCATTCGATGCAATGTTTCAATCATTTATCATATAATATAAAGAATAGGAAGCCGCTGATCAATTTTCTGTCCGTAGATAGAAATACATCTGTATTTTTGATTTTTCGAAAGCTATATATATAGAACTGTTCATTATTGAAATGTTTCACACTCTAAGTACACTCTATATACGCAGCTGGCTTAAACCGGGTTGGCGGCACGTATGAAATTATGTCTTTAGAGTTCGCGTGTTCGTGGATGGAGCGGAATCGATAGTAAAATGAATAAACGCGTGGAACTTCGTTTTAATAAGTTTATTGATAAACTTTAATATGTAGAGAACATATACGTAATACTCGCGAGGAATGTACAGAAAGAATGAATGATGAAAAACAAAAATAATAAAAATGAAAATTAAATTTGTTGCTTATCTTTTACTTCCCGCGGAAACACCAAACAAGAAAAGAGAAGAGGAAAGGAAGATGGCCGCCATGGGTGCATCCTCATGAGCAACCAATGAAAAAGAGCGTCCGCGGCTGCAAGATTTCCTTTCTCCTTCTCGAGGCGCCCGAAGTGCCAGGATCAGCCAGGATGACACCAGATGGCACGCGGGAGAAATGACGCATCGCTGAGACGCCACATATCTTTTCATAATTTAGAAAAAAAGGTCTTCAAAAATTGTATCGAAAACTACATGTACAATTTATATTATCAATTAATTTTATGTTCCTCCAATTTAATTTCGATCAGAGGAATATATTACACACTTACCTCTGTTCCGTACAATTATGAAAGTTACAACACTACATATGTATGTACATGTCTTTTAATTCCTTTCAGGTTTAAAACAAATTGTGTAATTGCTTCATTGCTATACAGCTTGTCAATTATATTCATAAATAATTAATAAAGCAAACCGAATGTATCTACTACGTTCGAACTTTGTACTGTACGTTCCTTCATTAAAAGGAACAAAAAAACTTGTAATTGAAGCTGACTGTTGAACTTATTAATGTCTCTATTAGTTTCGTACTAAATAGACTACATCGAAATGTCGGAGAAAGAAAGCCCGATTAAATATTTTTTAAGTGGAGGATTCGGTGGAATATGCACCGTAATCGCAGGACATCCTTTAGATACGATAAAAGTAAGGTTACACGATTATTATTAAATAAAAAAAATTAAATATTGTTATAGAAAAAACTCTAATTGTTTATAAAGCCGAGTACTTATTCTTCCACACATTCGACATAGAGAATGATGAATTGGCAAACGAAGCTAACACACTTTTACTATTTATTTACCTTTATTTATTTCTTTATTAAGTTCCTTTTAAATTCAGCATAAGTATTTCCTCTGTCAATATAAATATTGTAAAAAGAAAAATGACTGTTAACAGGTTCGTCTTCAAACTATGCCTGTGCCAGGTATAAATGAAAAAGCACTCTATAATGGAACGCTAGATTGCGCTAAGAAAACAATAGCAACAGAAGGAGTGCGTGGTTTATATAAAGGTACGAAGTAGATCATTGATTCTCAAAATTGATTAGAAATTGTAAACAAAATCTTTACAAACGCGTAACAGTTTATTTATTTAATTATTTATAATGCCTACTTGTTCTCTTAGGTATGGGTGCACCTTTATGTGGTGTAGCTCCAATATTTGCTATAAGCTTCTATGGCTTTGGTCTTGGCAAGCAACTACTAAGAAAGACTGATAATGAACAATTGACTCCAACACAATTGTTTGCTGCCGGTGCATTTAGTGGCATTTTCACAACCTTTATAATGGCACCTGGTGAAAGAATAAAATGTCTTCTACAGATACAGCAAGGAGATGCAAAACCAAAATACAAGGGGCCTATCGATTGCGCGAAACAACTATACAAAGAGGGAGGAATGAGAAGTATATATAAAGGTACCTGTGCTACTCTTCTGAGAGGTATGTGAAATCAATCTATCGTTTCTTTTCTTTTCCATTTATTTTCACAGTGACACAGTATTAACATATATTAACTTTTTCACCGCGCTCGATCATATTTTACTATTTTTATTCAAAATTTTCTGGCTTTATATATAACATATTCCTACTTATGCACAAGTTTATACTACAGATTCAGTTATATCGTGTTTGATCATGCAAATACTAAAACCGATATATTTAAAAAAATTAATTCGTAAAAGCTGAAAATCAAGAATTTTGCTACATTCGAGTTTTGTTGTTTTTATACAAACATTAATTACTTGTGAATTATCTAACTGATGATGTTATTATCTTCGTAAGAGCTCCTTCCAAAGGAAGATTTTTTTAAATGTCTTCTTCTTAAACTCCTGCATTGCAGACCTCCTTTTCGTAGTGCATAGAAAACGCCCCAGTTTCGCAATCCTTTAGGTGTCCAGCAACGCGGTGCTGTTTCTCGTAATCTATTTACCTATTTTCGGCAAAAGTACAATGTTTTTATTAATATGTTTTAACGCAATTACGGTTTAAAGAGCACCTCATTGTCTTTACCAATTGAGGATTCCATGTGGTCATGGAACAAGTGCAGTCCCATGGATTACCGTCTAATCTTACGGTTGATATTTGCTGTTGTTGTTTATTTGGACCGCGCAGCATCTTGAAAAAATCTGGAGGTAGTGCTGTCAATTTATTCTTCGTGAGAATGATTTCTTTCAGTTCTTGTTGTTGTTGTACTCCAAAGAGGCCTGGCGGAATAAATTCTAACTCGTTGTTAGATAAATCTATACGCTTAACATGCTCCAATCCATAAAAAGCATCCATAGAGACTTTACGAATATGACAATGACTTAGATCGATATCTTGCAGTTTGATTAAATCTACGAATGCGTCGAATTCTATGCTTGTAATATTTCCACGTGCTTTTAATTGCAATAACTCTGGCATTCCTTGAAATACAAAGCGTTCCAATATATGTACTTCCAGATTGTATAGATGCAAAACTTGGAGTCGATGTAATCCCAAAAATGAGTTCTTCTGTAGATATAGTTTCGAGTATTCCCCTCCCAAGTACAATTGTACTGTTGTGTTCATAATTTCAAAGGTACTAAAAGCAAAAGATACGTCTTTAGTGTTTATCAACGCATGCATTGCATATATATTATTTATTGGAAATTGTAGAAATTACCTTGGAAATACCGAATCTAAAGGATTTCCACGGAAATCTGCTATCTTCAGCATTGGAAAAGGAGGCAAAGATAATTCTGATAAGAAAGTTAAATTATTTCCTCTTAAATCAAGATTTTCAAGCATCAGCAAGCCTGCCAAGTCAACACTTTTAAGTGTTAACAACTGGTTACTTGCGAGTGAAAGCACTTTTACATTAGGTGTACCATAAAAACAAAATTCTGGAATAAATTTTAGATTGTTTTTCTCCAACGAAAGATGAACAAGACTGTTCAAGCCGTCGAACATATGCCACGATATATCTTGCAAATTACAGTCGTAAACTCTTAAGTGAGTTAAGCTTCCTAAATCAGTAAAAAGCCCAACAGTTTCTCTGTAGCCCTCCATTTCTTGCTTGTAGATATCATAAGGGAGTATTTCCTTGTCGTTACTGTCATCGCTATTTTGTTGACTTAAAAATATCAATCTATGCCCTGTATTTAGCAATTGCTTGTTTCTATTCTCCTCCTCGGTTGTGTTCATGGGCTTGACTACCAAATTGGCCTTGTTTCTTTTTGTTGGGCTCAGACTTGTTAGCTTCACTCGTTCTAAATTCAAATAAAGAAGATTCAAGCCCAGTGGAAATAGAGAATCAACAGATAAAATGATTCCGCCGTGATTTCGATGTTTATTATTTGAATCCTTCCGTCCAGGTTCATTGAAATCTATGCCTTGTATGTCTAAAGATATTAATTCTGTAAAACGCTGAAATGTTGTAGATTGCAGGAGAATCTCAAAATCTCCGGCACCAGATTCGAGTATTGTAAAAATCTGAAAGATTTTAAAAAAATACACATATATGAGCATACACTAACTTCTCTGACACATAATAAAAAGTTTGTAATATCTAGTATTATATTTACTTGTATATCTGAAGGAAGTTTCTCCAAAAGTTCTTCGTAATCTTCTGCTACAACACAGATCGCTACCTTCAAGAATTCACTGATCATAGAATGATCCATAGCCGAACCAAGTTCTAATTCGACATCACTGGATAAAATCTGTTGAAAAGAATTCGATTAAATTATGAAAGGGGAAAGAACGAATTATTATCATACCTGATCTTGACTCGTTCGAATCCAACGCTGCAGAGGTAAATCAGCGAATCGTTGTACCTCGCAAGAACATCCTTGTGGACATTTCACTTCCCAGACACCGCCGATGTCGATTATCTGACCAAAGCACTCGTTCTAAATGATATGTGTTGTATTATTATTCGATCAACGGTATGTCGTTTCGAGGAAAACTCGTATTTTAACAAGATAGATATAAAAATAATTACAACTAAGAAATAATTTCGAATTTAGTACGGATAAAATAGTCTCGAAGCGAGTAAAGCTTTTTTTAATTAGGAGGAAAAATTCTGTACCAGGAGAGTGATCAGAAGAATTAAAATAACCGTCATTATCCGTTTGGAACTAGAGGAACGAAGAAAAATGGGTCTTAAAACCAGTAATGGTACGCTGGTTCGAAGGAAACTGAATTTTGTTAACTGTTATCTATCTGCCTCGATGTCCCCTATCAAACAGGATGTTTCCTATCTAGCAGCCTACACACACTATTCTCGCTTTATAATTATAAATAACGTTTCCACAAGATGCTTGGATTATGTAGATCCAGGTGGAACTTAATCTTTTTTCCATGTTATTATTAGAACTAGTTTTTATTGTGTTACCATATTCTTTTTCTTTGTGAAGTATTTTGAACAAATAGTTCTTTTCCCTCCTTGTTTCCTCGATGTAATATTCCATTGTCAAAACTTTCAGATATTCCTGCCAGTGGAATGTATTTTATGACGTACGAATGTCTGAAAAATTGGTTGACTCCGAAAGATGGAAGCCTTGGACTATTGCCTACGATATTTGCCGGTGGCTGTGCTGGTATTGCCAATTGGATTGTTGGGATGCCTCCTGATGTATTGAAAAGTCGTTTACAAAGTGGTACGTATATATTAATTTTTATTAGAATAGTATAAAAAAATTACATGTTCTTTTAGAAATGTGCCATATTATTATACAAATTTTTACAGCCCCAGAAGGTACTTACAAACACGGAATTCGAGATGTCTTTGTAGCTTTAATGAAGAAAGAGGGACCAACAGCTTTATACAAGGGATGCGCACCTGTAATGCTCCGTGCATTCCCAGCAAACGCAGCATGCTTTCTCGGATTTGAAATATGCATGAATTTCCTTAACCTGGTGTTACCTGCTTTATAAAGTACATTATACACGTAATAATCTATTCGCATATATATCGTAAATACCCATATATTTTTTATAAGAAACATAATTGAATGGTACGTGTAATAGCATCTACATTAACTCACATTTATTTAATTAAGCTGTAATTATATAGATGCTATTATATTAGCTGTTTCTGAAATTATAGTTTATAAGCAATTGGATTGTTATATAACATAGTTTTTTTTATGAAATCTCTACTTTTTTTAATTTGTAATACGAACATTTTGTAATTGCAAGCGAAAATAATCTCTTTCCAATTTTAACCTGTATTTTTATTCCTTTATGCCGAAAGAATAATGCGATAAATAACTACACATAATCGATCTAATATGAATTTTTGTTTCGTATAGTTTTATTAAACTATGATTGTGCCATCATTTGTTGTAATCATTCATTGAACACTTCTTGAAGGTTCTGATATGTCAGGACATCCGAGTTCTTATCTTATCCTATCCACTGAATGGAATTTATGAAATAAAAATTTTGACGTGTTCCTAAACCTACCGACAACCGATATATCGCTTTTTATCGTCGTGGCAAGTTCATTCTTTGTAACAGTAACGAAATTAGAAAATCATATAAAAATGATATTAAAAGCTGTCATATTAATTGGAGGCCCTTCGAAAGGTTTGTTTTTTTGCGGTTTTGCTTCGTCTGCTATAGATTTCATACATATAAAATAATATAACCTCGAACATAAGTGTAAATATTGGAACATTCATTCGGTGTGTCGTTAGATACATCATTAAATTAAATTGATAATGAAAAATAACAAGAAGAATATACTTTGCAGGAACCAGATTTAGACCCCTTTCCTTGGATATACCAAAACCATTGTTTCCAGTCGCTGGATTACCAGTGATACAACACCACATAGAAGCATGCTCAAAGGTGGAAAATCTTGGTGAAATATTAATAATTGGATCGTACCTTGCAAGCGATTTAGCACAATTTATTAATGAAATGACAACTACGTATAATATAGTTATTAGATACCTTCAGGAATTTACTATGTTGGGAACTGCCGGAGGAATGTATCATTTCCGTGATCAAATACGATCTGGTTCTCCTACACACTTTTTTGTGATGAACGGTGACGTTTGTGCCGATTTTCCTTTGCAAGAAATAGTCGCATTTCATACTGAAAAGCAAGCATTACTTACAATTATGGCCACAGAAGCAACAAGACAACAATCCATAAATTATGGATGTATGGTTCTTGGTAAAGACGGGGAAGTTGCGCATTACGTAGAAAAACCGTCCACGTTTGTTTCAACCTTGATCAACTGTGGAATCTATCTCGCTTCCCCAGATATTTTTCAAATTATGGCGGATGCCTTTTATGCTGGACAGCATCAAGAAACATTTATGTAGGATATTTTAGTACTCTATACGCGTGTACTTTCTTGTAAAGCATCAAAGAACAATACACAATGATACTACAGTTTTAATAGATACTCTGTTTCTAGGCAATTGAATGGAAATGGTAAAGACCCGGCTCATATATCTCTCGAACAAGACATATTAACTCGATTAGCTGGAACTGGTCGGTTATTCGCACTGCCTGTACTTAGATGGTGGTCACAAGTGAAAACAGCAGGCTCTGCGATATACGCTAATCGTCATTATTTAGCTCTGTATAAAGCGAATCACTCGGATCGTCTTGCATTTACAACTAATGGACCTTGTCAAATTATTGGCGATGTTTATATTCATCCATCGGCTACGGTTCACTCAACAGCCATGGTAAATAAATTGTTGAATTATTTCTATATATAGCACAGTCGTTAAAGAACCCATTACTAGGCTTCTAGTAGATAAAGCGTTCAATATAGATTGATTCGTATTGTACTACTCCTTTTACAGTTGGGTCCAAATGTAAGCATAGGTCCAAACGCTATTGTCGCACCAGGTGTTAGAATACGAGAATCGATTATATTAGCTAATGCTCACATTCAAGCACATTCAATCGTTCTGCATAGTATAGTAGGCAAAAGCAGCTATGTAGGAGAATGGGCACGTATAGAAGGAACGCCGTGCGATCCCAATCCTGATAAACCATTTGCAAAAATGGAGAACTTGCCATTGTTCAACACAAATGGAAAACTTAATCCTTCCATAACAATCCTCGGTAATTAATTTCTTATTCGACGTTCTTTGTGAAAGAAACAATTATTTTCGACCATTTACGTTTCAGGCACAAGCGTACGCTTAGCGGCTGAGAAAATTTTATTGAATTCTATTGTCTTGCCGCACAAAGAGCTCACGAGAAATTTTAAGAATGAAATTATCCTTTAAACTGTTTGCATTTAATATATGCATCTGAGTTGGTTAAGCTACCTACAAGAAGACATCCTCGTGGAATGATTTATCTATTTTTATTTTAAGATTTTAGAATCATTGATTCATGCAATCGTTAATGAGGCACAAACATCAGTTATACTAATGTTATCTTATATAAGCCAGAGAGTAATGCACAACGCATAGATTCGTAAATTATTTATATGGACGTAAGTGTTTTTTATAAAAGAGTTTTCTGTAAATAATTAATATTTACTAAAGTATACTGTATATACAGTTATATGTATATATAGGTATAATAAGGTTTGTAAACATTTGTATCATTTGTATCTATGTATTTGTATTAACAGAACTATTATAAATATTTTCATTGTAAATGAGAAGAATTCTTTTAATATTGCTCGAAGAATTTCTGATTTCTACACCACCGAGATAAGTAATTTGTGACACATTTTCGATACATTGTAATATCGGAAAACGTGCGCACTTTGGTACAAATGTGCATATGACAGATACGATAAAGAGACTGAACTATTTTAGCTACTGTAAAAGCAGAAAGTAATATTTACATTTCCATTATTAAATAAATGTCGTTGATTCAAATAATCCAGATGTTTACATAATTGTTCCTCTCATGGAAGCACACTTAAAATAAAATGAGACCTAGTAAAATAGCTTTTGTGATTTGTAAGTTGCATATTTTCTAATAAAATACAGTTGAAAGAGTCAATAATTTATTAAAAAAGACATTAAAAATGCATAGAATAGTAAATTCATATAAAAATCTGTATACTTAATAAACGCACCTGGGTATCCAACTCGGATTAAATTTGTACAAAGATGAGTACTTTCTACCATCCTTTACATTTTACACGGAACAAGTATATTGTCGCTGTTAGATTGGAATTATACTTTTGTAGTTTCAAAGTGGAAATAGCGCAGTACGGGACATCTCTCACGCGATGCAAAAAGCAGGAATCGTCGTATAAAAATACAGCACATACAGTCTTTCTTTATCTGAACTTTTCGATCAGCTATTGTACAACCTCTGAATATGTATTACTAAAAATAAAACTTCAGAGTTTTGTTTCGTGTTTAACCCTGTTTCTGAAAAGCTGATTCGGTCGCTGTACTCCTTGCGAATTATTTAAATAAGAATTTCCAGAGATCACGACAGCTGCCGTAGAATCCGAATTGGAATGTAAGAATTCGTTTTGACCATTGGCTTCGAACACGTATCGCTGCTGCTGATGTTGTTGATGCTCCTCTTCACCAATGTAAGTATTATGACCGTAGCCGTTTTTCACGCGAAATTGCACTTCGGAATCTGTCTCGTCTTCGTTGTCTGCACTATCTACATCTCCTGTTGACATGTTCAAATTAAAGTTAATTTATCGAAATATTAATAAGGCAAATTATAGTGGATTCATACCGTCGGAACTGTTGGTGGAAGGCAAATAGAAACGCGTTGCTGTAACCTTGCTGCTTCCTACACGTCGTTCCCTTTCTCTCGCGGTATTATTTGCATGATTATATTTAAATTCACGAGGAAGCGTGTAACTTCGAGGTAACGATACTTGGCTGCCCTCCATATCGCTCATTTCCCCTTCCATTTCTCCTTCGCCCCTTGAGCTTTCTTCTCCTCCATTTTGACTCGAACGTAATCTACAATTTATTTATACATTTATTCATAAACGTCTGGTTGCATTCTTTTAAATTTTACAGATTAGTGACTTTGACCCCTTAAGTCTTAAGTGTTCAATCGTGTGCTTACCTATGATTAACATGAGCAGATGGTGCCCAATGCGAATAATGATGAGGAAGACACCGTGGTGCTAGTAAAATTTCTGGAGTATCCGCTCTCTCCCTCTGCGTTGTCCTCCACGAATTCGAAGGATGAACGTTAGGGTAATAAGAGGAAGATGGTGGCGGAGGTAAAAGACAGTGCATTTTCACCGGTGGCCACGAAGACAACGTGACTCCTCCGTTCTGATCAGCTACGGAGGGAGCAGATGTGAACAGGGGCGAGCTAGGAGAGGTATGCAACTTCGTGTTAGGCGGTGGCTGCTGATTCGATGCAGCTGACGATGAGAACGAGGACGCCGACTGTGACGGTGGAGGGAACAATTTTCCTTCTTTTATTTCTTCTTGTATAGCGCGTAATTCTCGTAGCTGTTGCTGTTTTTTCTCTTGGAGCTTTTCCCTGATTAGATTCACGCTCAAGGAACCTCCAGATCCAGCGTCTGCTCCGATCTTTTGATCGTCCGAGTGATCATTCTGCCTCAAATAAGAAATTATTGAATGTAAGTTGAAAGAAACGATGCGTGTTGTGTTTATAAATTTCGAAAAGGTGTTATACGTAGAACGACGTGAAATATTTCGCTACCTGTAATACACCTGAAGACGTCACGGATCTTTTCCAAAATGGAATTAATTGACGCGAATTACTGTTTATACCCAGCCACTGCTTCGCGTCTCCTACACCGTTCATAGAAGCTGCAACAGCTCCTGTCTGGGACTGCGATGGCGGAGGAACAAAGGTAGTTGGTTTCTTCTTCTTTCGATTTGGATTTACTACAGTTGGATTGGCGAAACGACAGTTAAATACTCCAGGTATTCCACCGTTGCTTAACTTGACTCGTCCCATTCCCATATTTGCTTTCTTATCTTCCGTATAGTCTATTTGTTTCTCGTCCAAATTGTCCTGCAAACATTACTCGTTTAGTGTAAAAGCAACACTAATCTTTTTCATAAAATATTTTTCATTCTTTTATTGAAGTTATTCGCGCATACCTGGTTCGGCAACGTTGCGAGGTTCGAAGCAGTCATTCTACCACCAGCTTCGTACCTCAATCTTCTTACGTGAAAAAATCTAAATGTAAAATGAACGATTGAAAAAAAATATTCCATAAAAATGAAGAGACTATATTGCAAGTTTTCATAATTACCTGTAATAAAGACCCATGAAAAACATACCACCAAAAAATAAAGCTAACAGCGTGAGTACTAGAGTTACAGGATTCGGATGGTGTTGATGTGGAAGGAGATCACTTCTATTAACACCTACTATCCATACACCGATAAGTAGACTGTTTTCCAAAAACATTACTGTATAAAATATTACCTGTACAAATACATTCGGAATTATCAACATGAATATTCTAATTATCGTTAGCATTATTACATGGTAAATATTCGATCACTTACCATCTTTTGGCGATGATTCGTTTCATGCAAATTTACATATGCAAATATGTAAACGAACGCGAGCAGAGAGGCCAGAGAAGTTTTCCTTAAGATAGGCAAATGTTCACCACCGTGAAAAAGACCATCTGGAGTAAGCAGCAGCCACATCAACATCGATAGCCAGTGGAGAGCCATGACAATTAACAGCCACTGTCCACCATAAAGGGAAGCGTAAGCTACCAATACTCCTACTCTAGCACTTACGGTTCCTAGCCTCCATGCTAGTTGTGCCAGCACACCTAGCCAGGTCAGTACCAAGCGCTCCAAATTACGTAATCGGGCTGCACCTTTGCTAAAACTAGCTACTGCCCAACATACGCTCCATAAAGAAAGTCCAGCAGATACTGCGGTTAATTTTGCTAGTTTTACGCTATCTCTGGGTTCGGTTTCTTTCCCTTTCCCGACATCTGTGTTCGAGTCATTGTTAATTCCAATGGATAACAGGTATAACTGCAAGAGCAACATCGGAGCAGCTTCGCAAAACGCATGAATAAGGCGGAGTACGCAAAGTTCCCTCACCTATTAAAACACAAAGCAATATTATGTATTTGTACACAACTTTATATGTTTGCTTTCTACAGGAGGGTTGTAGAAAATGGTAAGAATTTTGAATTACATAGATTTGGGCCATTTTCCAAAACCATCTTCCTTTACAAAATAATGTTTACCTCATGTTTAACATAAGTTAAATTAACCGGTATAAATAATTTGAAGTATCTCCACAATACTCCAACTTGAGTGGAATGAAGCAATAAAACACACCATATTGCCCAATTTCCATTTTCTTTCTTTTCACTGATATTGCAATCCGTGATAGTTTTACCAGTTAATCTTCCTCTGGCACCCCACAAGTACCAACGTACGCTGACAATCTAAAATCAATTAAATCATTAGATAAATTGATTGTGATAAAAAAAAAGAAATTGGTACAATAATTTAGAAAACTACCTGAGAGATAATTAATGATGTTGCGATAAGAACAATGCTCAAAGGAAAAAGGATCGGTGGAGCAACAGTATGATGCGCTAGGGCATACACCATTGCAAAATCGAAAACAACGTCGCAGAAGTACGAAGCAAGAGAAATTATGTTAAATAGTACATCACACAATGGTAAGAATTCGTGCTGATGCTGTGTCTGTAGATGCTGGGCCATAATGGGCTTTTGTTATCCATTTGGATTATCCAGCACCTTTTCCTTGTATCAACCTATGCCACACATTCCACAGTAGGAAAATTTGTCTGAAAAATCAAACGATTAATATGAAAAAACAAAAATATACTATTTTCTCATACAGAGATCTTACATGAATAAAGTAACAGTTGCATTTGTCAAAGAAAATTGTATTTTTTCCCAAACAAATGCATAAAATAATCGCTCTCTCCGTGCGGATAATAAAAAAATCAGTTTTTTTATGAGAACCATTTTTAAGTTTCTTGTGAAGTTAGCTTTTAATTAACGAGTGGTCGTAATCGACAAATATGAATTCAAATTGACCGATTCTTATCAGCTTTTTTCCGTGTGTTACCGATCTTTGAATTTATCTTAACGTTTAATATATAAAGATAATGAGAAGTTCTAAAAATAGTTTGGAGATAGAATAAACTATGCGAACGCTTCTATGTAGATCAAGTTGAAAATATAGTAGAAAAGTTTCAAAAGAAAATTTTCTTTCTTGCCTTTCTCGTCAGTCGAATGTGTTAGCATTTTAACGAGAGAATTAGAAGTTGAAAATTCTGCTAACTTTAATCGTAAAAGTGCCGCGTACCATAGACACGCAACAAAAGAAAAAAAAAGTTCGTGAATCGTAGGAGGAAGCGAATTTTCTTACCACATTCCTCAGATGTCACCGAATGAGTAATCAGAAAAGTTACATTCTCATATAGATGCTGCCTCCCAAGAACCTGGACCAACGTTGGAATGTCAGGAATTTATCCGTATAGTTGGTGGACGCTTTCGAAAATAGAAGTTTTTTCATCGACTGACCGTACGTTGGTTTCCTATTTGACCGTGGCGGTGCATTTTTTGCGGTTTCGCGTTCAAAGGAAACCTCTTTATTCAATTACGGAGAAACTCTGCGAAAGATACCTGTTGATTCGAAGGATAACTATACGGCACAGTATAACGTATAACATTGCACTTATCGTTGCTCCACTGACTCTAAAATGTAAGATTGTCGACCAAGTAGTCAGGAATTCCGAACAGTGGTTCTCAATTGTGTCTATGCAGAAAAACCGATTAATCAATCCTTCGCATTCTTTGCCAGGAGTGCTCAAAAGCAAACATCCGTATTATATATATATATATTGTAATACAATACATTTGTGATACAATATGTACACAATTTCAATTGTAATTAGTCTGCGAAATAAAAATTTTCCCTACAAACTATCGCTTTACAAATGATTGTTCACAAAACTCAATATTGCATATTTTGACACGTTGATGGATCTTATATAAATGTTCCGAGATCACTTTCGAGAATACTTACATTTTCAATTTGGTCAAATACGTTATCGTACGAACGAATCATAATGATTTAATGTTGAGGAATGTTAACAGTAAATGAACTATAGCTTTTTTATAATTGTGCCTAGTTTTCATTTAAGTTGTACACGTACATCGTTTTACTATATTTTGCGTAGATAGAAAATTGGATAAAATACTTGTTCATTTGAGAATCGGGTATACTTACATCGCTATAAATTACCAGCTATTATAATTATGTATAATCTTTCGTCTGATGTGTAAAAAATGAATGAGACCATTTTATTTTTCTCCAAATACCATTTACAAACATCCGAATGCACAATGAAATGGAAATATAATGGTTGCCCTAAAATTTTACTAGATTTAAGAATAGAGTTGCGAATATTACCTTTCTTTAATAAATAATTAAATCGTTCGAATGTCTACCCATTTTTCGCTAATTTCTTAATATTAATTATGGTTGTATAAAGATATAAAAGGCTTCCTACATCTAGTAAAATTTTAAGGTCGATAGCATAAATATGTGCTTATATAGTGCAGTTTGGCTGTCATAAAAATGTCATTGGGATCACAAATTTCACAAGTGTTCATTAGTATCGAAATCATGAGCTCAATGGATAAATTCTTTACACATCCCTTAATTTACAATTAAACAGTATAACAAACTTTGCTTACACAGGAGCAGGTCTTTTTATACTATAAAACTATTCGATTAAAATTAATATATAAAAAAGACATTCATACGCAAATGAAATGCCGATCTGTAAAATCAGTCTTACATTTCCGAAATTAGATGTGTTTGTATCCGTGCATGTAACAATGTATAAGACCTACAATACATTTAAGTACATTGAAATTAAAACAAAATAAAATAAACAAACAAAGAGCAACGGCAATATGAAACGGCAGGGATGAAACTAATGAATGTGTACCGTTGACTATGACTATACGCTTGTTTCTTCCAAGTGCACAAAACAATATATCGAAGCGAGTAATTTAATATGCTTATATTTTCCGGTGCTCCAAAATCTCGGATAACTCACAACCGAGTTTGCATTGTTATGAAAACGATAATTCCAGGAGAGGGCCCTGCTTACAAAACACCACTTAAATAGTAGTTTGTCAAAATTATGTTAATAAATATTTTCTTCGTCAAAATATCCATCCGTTCGATGAAACATCGAATGTTTAGAATATACGCTGCTTACACAAGTTATGCATACAGTGTGTCTCATCTAATATCATCTCACGCAATAAATAATATCATCAATTTCTTTAAACGTAACTCGTAATACTACGACGCTAGAAAATAAAATACTTCTGAATTGAGATGCTGTTCAAGTACCGGCCATATTTATACCTAAACGAAAAAAGCTTACGAAAATTCTCTCCTAATCAACTTTGAACTTAGATCTTTGATCAACGCTACTTATTTCAGTTCCAAAACTTAACGAGAAGAACCAGTAGATAACATACACCTCGTTCGCTTTTATCGTTATTCGATAAAACCCGTATGATATGGATGAGTATTTTAATTCCAATACTATAACCGCGCGATGAGATTCTAATGAAAGGCGCTAATGACTTTACACTTAAATCATCGGAGATAGCTGTGAAATTTTTTTTTGCGATTCAAGGAATCATTTTTTCGTTTTGAGAACGAGCAATAAACGTTATAAACGAAATACCCCTCCCCCTTTCATCGGTTTAGTACGTCGGTAAGTCTCGTTTCTTGGAGTCATGTTTTCGATTCGTTTCTTTCGACTTGAACACCTCAGGAACAACGCAGCATGTCTGAAAAGCTCGAAAGCAAAATAGTCTTCGTGAAGAGTATTTCGAGCTTGTTCAAAATCCTGGGTGGTTTCCCCATTCGATATACAATGAAAAGAACAATTCAATCAATCCGGCCGTAAGATGGAACGATATCTTTCCCTATCCAGACGTCGCAGTTCGGATAGTCTTGCTGGGGAAGCGTGTCTTGTCCGACAATCAGAACTCGTTTCACGCCATTCGAATCTGCCTGGGGCACTTCGCCGTGCCAAACGTAGTAATTGAACAACTGCTGCATCGCAGAGAGATGCCTTTTTTCTGCGGGTGTACGCGCAGCAAACGATCCAAGTATCGCGGCGGCATCGCTGTCAGGGTCTGCGAATTGACCACGCGGTTGCGTTGCCACATAGAACGGAATGGTGGTCCGCATTCGGGCTACCGTCAGCAGCGGGCAGATCACACGTATGTCGGAGATCATGCTCAGCAAACCTTTCAACGTTGCGTTGTAGCGTCTAAAAATTGAAGCGCGAACGTTTCAATGAAATGATTCGAAATTTTCCAGCGAAAGACGCGCGTCTACCATTCCAACATTCTCGACATACTTACTTGAGAGCTTCGTCGGCCAAGCCCGATGTCCCCAGCAAAGATTCCCTTACCAGTTTCTCGACTTGTGTGGAGTTCAGAGTAATATCCGAATTCAGATATTTCGAAGGAGCTCCTGCGTGCGCCGTAGTGCCCATCACGATCTTAACCGAAAGTTCGTCACGTGTCCAGATCTGGCCGACAGGCTCCTGAAGAATAGCGCGATCCAGAACGAGCCACTCGTGTCTTCTGTCTCTCAAAGTTGCTTCCCTGGCCTCGGGAAGTCCGACGTTCCTCGAATACCACGTTTCCGGGACGGAATCCATCACTTCCTCGATGCTTCTGCTTCTAAGACACGCGGCATCACTGCATTTTATAGAATTCAAGAACTGCTCGCTAAGCTTCTCCGAGTCCTCCAACTCTCTACCCGGGAATATCGCGCTTCCGCTGGATATCCAAACTCGAGAAAACAAATCCTTAGTACGACGAATGCCAACGAGCGTGGAGACGAGGGTTCCTCCCGCTCGGTGTCCCCACAGGATTACAGAGCTCTTGTTACCACCGAAATTCTCGATATTGAGTTGAACCCATTGCAGCGCTGCTATGATGTCCGAGAGTCCATAGTTTCCAGACGTGGGCGGATGGGTTGCTCTCGAGAGCGGCTCGGTGGCTAAGAAACCAAAGATGCCCAACCGGAAGTTCGGTCTGACGAAGACCATTTCGCGGACACGAGCCAGCTTTGCGGAAGGTTGCATTACCCCCGGCGATCCTCCGGTAAGAGTCTCCGCGCCAATCAAAACGACCACGGGCAAAGGTAAGTCGTATCTGACTTCGGGCGTGAACACGTCCAGATACAAGCAATTCTCGGATCCGATCACGGTACCGGAAGCATCTCGTTGCACACAGACATCCGACGAATTGTGTGCGAGTAAAGTATCTGTCCAACAACGTTCTATTCTTCGTAACGGCTCCGCCGGTTGCCAGCGACGATTTTCCAACGGTTGAACCGCGTATGGGATACCTCTGAATGCAAATGCACCGTCTTCCGACACACCTTGCACCCGACCGCAAGATGTAACAGCTTCCACGTAATTTCCATCTTTGATCGGCTGTGTGCTTGCCTTTCTTGGCCCGACACAGGCAACGCAGACGATGATGACCACAGATAGCAGGATGCAGAGCGTGGCCACTATTAAAGAATATATTATTATTATTATGGATGTACTCTTTTTAGAGGACCAAAAATTATTGATTTCTTTCATTCAAATGTTTAAACCACATACCTAATACAAATAAATTTCTCCTGGCAACGGCTATGCAAGCGATAAGAAAATGTTGCTTAGGAGAGTCGATAACATCTGGCGCGTCCCCATCCAGCCGAACAGTTTCCATTCCGTCTTCGGTCCCCACGGGATTCTTGTCTCCTGTTCCGTCATCCAGGGTCTCGACGCTGGCTAATCCTGCGGCTCCAGTCGTTCCTAGTTCCACTTCTCCTTCCTAAGAAATCAGAAACATTTTCCATGTAAAATCTAAGAGACAGAGAGACAGAGAGAGAGAGAGAGAGAGAGAGAGAGAGAGAGAGAGAGAGAAAGAGAGAGAGAGAAAAGAAAAACTTTAAAAAATCGAGAAACAACGTTTCACAACGTTTCGCTTCCCACCGTGTGACAGAGATTCGTTGTTCTTCGACGCGTTAGGATGCAACCGATGTAGACGTAAAAAAGAGGTTGAACGTGGGTCGATCGATTAAAGAACGCTTCAAAGAAAAGACTGTACGTGCTCGAGTGCTCCGCATTACTTACTCGAGTCTTAAGGTTTTGATGGGTTTCGCTCGGTGAATTTTACAATCGAGCAATCGATTTTTCCGTTTTATAAACACAATAAACGCAAGACAAAGCTGAAAAATCGATGCTGTAAGTACTCCTAAGCATCACCTTGTTCTTTTTCCGAGGAAAAACAGAGACTAAGGGTAACTTTATGGCGTCGAGGAATCCCTTCCGTCCCTCTTTCTCTTTTGCATCTTTGCTCGGTGTGTTCGCCGCCTTCTCCGAAGACACGTTCTGTTCGTTTTCTTTGGCATTTTTCTCCGTTACTTCGGCATCGCCCGAGTCAGCTGGTTTGGTCTCGTCGTCCTAGATGAGAAGAAAAGTTGAAAATAAAAAGAAATCATTAAGAAGACTCCGCTATGGGTATCGCCGGACAAGACGGGCAAAACTGTATATGTTTCATTTCATAGGGCCCCAAAATAAAACCGTGTGACTAGGTTCAAGTCGATTTCCCTACCAGAAGGATAGTTACAGGGTGAACACAGTTTTAATAGCACACAAGACTGAATTTTTTTCGATTTTTCGGATATGGCAAACATGTTTGTGGCGGCCGTTAACCCGCCAGCAAAAACAGCTGACAGTGAAGGCTAGGAAAGAAACCGAGAACATGTATTCGCGTAAGCAAATCCGCGAGAACTCATCGACGTGCGAGCACGTAGACGCATCACCCAACGATCATTAATCCGTCAGCAAAATAGTTGATGGTTGCGATTCCAACAAAGAGTTCAAACGTCGAACATCTATAATGTTCGACCCAGCGCAAGTATATAAACGCGAGCGGACGCGCGCTACGAGCTTCTTGTGTGTAACTCCTCAAAGGAATACCTCTTTCAATAAAGAATAAGTCGCTGTGGTTTCCGAACACGTATAAAATTCCCTTCACGTTTAACAAAAAATTAAAAATCTCCAAAAGGAGTGGAAACAAAAAAAAATCGTTTCCACGCATATTGATATTGGAAGCGTCACTATCGTTATTATTATCATTATGGTACTCGACGTCCGTCATTTAAAGGGGCGCGTGATCAATAATGCCAGGTGCACTGTTCGACTGACGTCATCCATTGGTTGAATGTTGGAAAAAAGAAATCGTTACGGGGCTATGGTCACCCCTCGTAAACACGCTATGGTGCTCCGGGTACTTGTGCTCTTTCAGCAGTATCGGCTTGTCGTAAACAGATGTTAATCGAGCAAAAGGAAACGGCGCGGCGGTTTCGAGCAGTCCTTGTCTTCGTCCGCATCCGGTTAGACATACAATTTTAGGCGCGATACGTGGGATGATACATTTCGGCGTGCTGCGCGTGGATTCGTAATATACAGTATTTCGAATTCAATGAATAAATCACGCAACGCATAGTCAAACTACAAACGTTTGCCACGCACAAGGAACGGATAAGGGGCACAGTTCATTTTAGTCTAATAAAAGAATTATGGCCCAATAAATATAAGCTAAAATTGGGGACCTGCCGAACCCACTAAATAGATATTGCCCGATGTTTCTCAAAGTAGAAAACCAATTCATTCCAAGGGCTACATACAATATTTTAGGCTTAGGAAAATGATCCAATTAATCCTCGCGCGGGCAACTCCTTCAACATTGTTTCCATCATTTACTACTAGACTGCAGATCTTTATGCAAAATAAAAATGTTGTGCATCGTTTGCATGAAACAGAAGCCGCATTCACATTGATTTCTTCTCTTAATAATTTTAATAAGTTACGAATAATATATATATTAGAATTCTTAAAATCTGTTGTCTATCACGTTAACTGCTACGGTGATAACCCCCGACCGGCGCTATCGATTTGCTTAAAAATTAATACCATAAAACTAGTAGCGCTGATTATTAATTTGTTCACTTTTAAATGAACGAAATTATAGTCCAAGGTACTGATAATAATTATTAATAATTCTGATCGTTTGTACGAATGAAATAGACAAGACTCATGTGAAACATAGAACATTTACGCGCGGCAGTTAACGTGTTATACATTTTGGTTACCTACACAAGTGTGGCTAAGGATCATAAATTTCAAATCGACTCCTTTAGCTTATCAACGAAAACGAAAACGCGGGTGTTATTCGACTATTACTTTGCAGGGTTCCTTGCTCTTTGTACGGCAAAAGCCGGGCATCTTAATGCCGCCGATAGGTATTTTCTTCTTGGGCTTCTGTTCTTCGGATTCCGAGTCCGGTGCGGTCGATGATACCGTGTGCTTCGTGTTCTCGGCGTTCAGCATTTTCTCTCTCTCCTCCTCCGCGATTTCCTTCTTGTCCATGCTCTTCTCCTGATCTCCCTGGCTCATGATTCGCTAAAAATACCAAATAAGTGCGATTATAGCGAAATCTCGCTACAGGTTCGTTGAAAAACGTTCGAAAAATCTGAACTGTTCTCTCACACCAGAATCGTACTGTTCTCGCTATTCTTTCAGGTGTAAGCCGCCCCTTTAACTAATTTGATCCCTCCGGAGCAGTGGTACTCAAACTTACTGAATTCGATCTACGACTCAAAAGCTAACTTTCCGGAGAACATTCATTTTCCATATTTAACTGTAAAGTCTTTTTCTTCCCACCACCAATCGTATAACCGGCTTCAGATATTTTTCTTTTGTAATTCTATAAGTCAGAGAACGCTTTGAGAACCGCTGTTCTCGAGATAGAATTTCTAGAAACATGGTCACAAGAAACCTTTCCGTCCGTTCTCGATAAAAATAATTCGAGTTTGCTAAGTCTTTATCTTAAAATTTAACAAACGGAAATATACTTTGTTGAATGGTGTGAGAAACCGCAGCGAAAACGCGCGGAAACCACAATGTGAATCGTCCTGTATCTATAAGCGTTGCAGCTGGCGTCGGGACGCCCAGACGTAAACCGATCGATCGGATGGCATTGCTCTCTGAGCCTATTGCCTTCAGGAGTCTAGCCATACATAGTTACCTTGCTTGCATTTTTCGAGAGCCGAGGGAAGGTTAGATATTTACGAGATAACAATTCAACGACCGGACAAACGTGGACAATCGTATTACGAACATTCGGAAATACGGAAACAGTATAACAATTTTATTATTTATTCTTTAAATCGCACACGGCTATTGCATTGAACACTTTTCGAATAATTCTTTTGTCCAACGCTGTAAAATATTTAGATAAGATGTGCTATCGTTTTCAAAATATTGGCCACTAAAAGCCGAAATGATGGAACACGCATACATTAGCGACCCTTCCCACTCAACAATGTCCAGGAAACATAAAACATTCAAACGCAGCAGGTGAGGGTGGCAGACAAGTCGGCTAAGCAATACTTATTCGCCGAAAAAATTCGATGAATGGAAATATATACGAGAATTCGTTTTGGTTTGTCGGCCTCCTCTACAGATTTCAATCCAGTTACAAGCTCTTACGAATCAACCACTACGATATTACATGCCTATAAAATAGATCGACTTTCTCTTTCATAAATCACTACTCCTATACTCCTACATATGGTGTAAGTACACCATAAGTCCTTCTCTTTACATTTGGCATCGATCTTTTTATTTAAAAAACTTCCCCGTTGAAAACCATCGCTGCGAATTCCATGACGATTTCATCGCAATACATATATCTGCATAATGGTCAAGTTAGATTCTTTTTCTATGAATTATAGGGTAAATCGTTTGTTACGAACTACGTTTTATACAACGTTAATGTTCATGGTCGAAAAATTACCCTGATTAGTAGGCTAGAAAACTTGAAAGTGTTATAACTAATATTCGTTGTAATGTTTCTCCTTATCTTTTTCTCCTCCTCCTCCTCCACCTCCCCCCTCCCTCACTCTTTCTCGTACGATATGATTCATATAATGAATAGTATAATAACGTAAGTAATAAACTCTACGGACAATAGTGCATCGTATTGTGTTCATGGTGTCGATAAAACGATTTTATCTTTCGTGAAAACTGATCCCTATTTAATATATACATTTTTGCTATGCTTTCGCACAGCCATTTGTTTCACTTTTTCCCATAAGTAACAAGCTTATCCACGATTCTGTTCACCGAGTTTATTTGTTACACGAATCGTGCGGGTTTTGTTCGTCGAAATACAACGGATAAAGATCAGCATGTAAACACTCACGCTTGTTGAAGGGTATGTCGAGGAAGGACGCCACTGAATTTTCAGGAGGAATTCCTATATTCACGTGGTCGAAACCTTTCGAATAGCCAGCCGGGTACCGGGACGAACACGTTCGCGTTGCCGTTAAAACAATTACTTGGTCGATCGCCGATAGGACGCGTAAAGAGATCTTGATGATTTACAGGGAAACGTTTAAACGAGCGCAAATGTCAAGTAGGATGACGCCAAGCGCGTGCCTACCTCGACTGTCGTTCCACGATTCCGCTACGAGGCTCTCCACCACCACGGTTTAAATGCGACGCAACGCTCCTATTGGCTGGATTCAACCGTGCGCGGTCATTTTCTTTTAAACGAGTGAACATGCAACAATAGCCTCGACCAGGCCCTAGGCACACGAAACATGTACTATGGTACATATTCTCTGAACTCGGGTCGAATACAATTTACAATCCCTCTGCCCTTCCGACGTTCGTGCTTCTCGAAATAGAAAATAAATCAAAATCGACATAATTTCCACACCATTATAATACGAGAACAAGACATATATGTGTATATATATATACAGTCAGTCCCATAAGTATTCGTACGCTCTTAAAAATCGCATAACTTTGTCAATATTGGACTATACTACTTGAATTTTTTTTTGAGAAGTTAGAACAATTGGATCACTACATAACATGAGAAAAATGTTTGATTAAAATTGCAATTGGTCAAAATTACAGAGGAAGTACTAAAAGTTGTATTTTGCAACTTTTTTATGCGGGCTTATATTAAAAATTTAAAAAGTAGGTTTTGTACATCTGTATCAATTATACGTATTCTGAATATTTCATCTAAATCGGTCAACATTGCACTGAGCTACAAACATTTAACGATGAAAACTTAAGGGCGAAGGTCGCAGAATTTTGGCCTTCTCAGGGAATTTCGCCCTTATGTGATTATTTTGGAACATCTGCAGCTCATTGCAACGTTCACCGATTTTGATGAAATTCTCAGAACATATATAATTCATACAGATCTACAAATCGTACTTTCTAAATTTTCAATGTAGGTCCACATAAAAAAGTTGCAAAGTACAACTTTTAGTATTTTCTCTGCACTTTCGATCAATTGCAATTTTTGTAAAAAATTTTTTTCACTTTATGTAGTGTTCCAATTGTTCTAACTTCTCAAACAAATTCAAGTAGTATAGTCCAATATTGACAAAGTTATGCGATTTTTAAGAGCGTACGGATACTTATGGGACTGACTGTATGCGTATAGACTCGATATCACTTGTGCGCTATTTTATTAACCTTTTAGCACTCGAATGGCGACTGTAAGGCGCCACTAAAAATTGCTGTATCATTATTCAAAATATATTTGACTTTATTAAATTTGTTCGTATTTAATAAATTATTAAACACTTCAGTATTGTACGAGTAAATTGCACCATTTTCGTATGTATAACCTGAAAAAAAATCTATAGAAGGGAAATATTCTAGGTCGGAAGAAACGTTTCGTTTTGGAGTTAAAATGGCTTCGAGTGCAAAAGGTTAAGAATTAAACAACTTGGAACAAAATCATTTTTATCGTCGGAAAGAAGTAATTTTTTCAAAACAGTTGCTTTATAAACTGCACAAATTGAAAGTTCATACGAATGTTTCAATGGATTTAACTTGTTTATAGAAAGAACGTTGTGTTGCAAAAATACAGTTTCTTCCACGTCGACAGCGAGGAATACAGAATAAAAAACACGAATAAAATATTTACGCTTTACACGAAGAAGAAATACGTTTTGAAATAGTCCGCAATTGTTTCGAACAACGTACTCGTATAGTTCGCGCTGAATCGAAAAACGCGCATGCGAACTCAGCCTAAAGGGGATCCGCGTCGTCGCCGACGTAGTGTCGTATTTGCGTTGTGCCTCGTTTCACGGTACGTGGCGTGCGTCGTCGTTCGGTCGTATATACTCGTCTATCTTTTGACAGTTGGATTGGATCTTAACGCGCGCGTACAGCGATCTTTCGTTCGATCGGTTGACGTTGACAGGCATTTGCTCTTTGGGTGAATCGTTTAACCGGGAACAAGAGCTCGTTTCTCGTTTGATATGTTCTCGACGAAGTTCCGGAAGTCGTTCTGTGAAAAAGCGCGCTCGTATCTGGACGCATTAGACACATAAAGTGTCCACGATGAGCCAGAAAACAAACGAGTCTGCGTCTACGTGCCTGAAGATGAGGTTCCTGCGTTTCTTCTGGACATCGCGGGGTTAAAGTCTCGTCTCGACTCGACACAACAAATAGCTAGACAGATAGATAGAATAGTTAGATAGCGAACGAAGAGGATCGAGAGGTGAGATACCGGAGTACCAGCAGCGTGGAAAACGGAAAAGTGTTGTTCGACACAGAGTTTCCAATTTGAAAATCGCCAAAAAAAAAGACGGCCGATCGATGTCTTATTTGTGATGGGAGTGCCTGCGCGGGGAGCACTCGCGACGATCGTCGCCATAAGCGCTTTCGTCGTCTATCTGAACAGCTTGAATTGCGGCTTCGTTTTCGATGACATTTCTGCGATTAAGGATAATCGGGACTTGAGGCCTCACACACCCCTGAAAAATGTCTTTTACAATGATTTCTGGGGCACTCCTATGCACAAGGTGGGTTGACAGGATGGTGGCGCTTTTGATTTCCACCTTTCCCCGTCTCCTTCCCCTTCCCTGTCACTCTTGTCTACCTTCTTGTGTATTGATCCGTTGAACTCTTCTCCTCCTTTTCCTACCTTTCGATTCGATTCGATTCGGATCGGTTCGGTTCGGCTCGATCCGATTCAATCTTATCAAATTTAAATCGATCTCGCACCAATCCGATTTCCTTAATTTCTTTACACGCCGGCCGGCCGGTCGGTATTTTTTTAGTTTTCTACCTGGCCTCTCCTCGTTCATCGAAAGATTTCATTCCCGTTTTACTTATAAATTCTCTTGTGTGTCAATCGTAGGATTCAGTTGAATATGCATTTTCGAACCAGAATCAAATTCAATATTGGACTTTTGTTTCACGAATTTTGAACGTTACTAAAAAACGTTAGGTTTTTAATGAGCATACATACGTATTACTTATTCTCATAGTTTATCAGATCAGTAGAAGTCATGTCAAGTTAAAATTTTTATTTTTATTGTATATCTACTTACTTGGAAAAAGAATATTATTTTGATGTTTCTTTTGTACAGGAGCAGTCGCACAAATCTTACAGGCCTTTGTGCGTTCTCACATTTAGATGGAATTACTTGATTCATCAATTGGATCCTCTGGGATATCATTTACTTAATGTTATCCTACACGTTGGAGTATGCTTATTATATTTTAGGTATGTTTGCTTTAACAAACATTGATCGTTAACTGGATAAGTCAAAAACCACTTTAAATTATACGTTGAAATTACAGTAAGTTTGTATGAAACCAATGTTAATCGATGTTGCAGGACTTGTTTGATGTTTCTGTCTGATTCCGCGACGTTCGTGTCTTCTCTCCTATTCGCGGTACATCCTATACATACAGAGGCAGTAAGTTGCACAAATTGGTATTGATTTCGATCGAATCGATCGACGTTACCTTGAATTTATGTATGAGAATATGATTTGATAATTATTTCTAGTCGTTGTTCCTCTCTTCGGTGACAATCTTTCGATACTGTATCCAGATTCAAAGGGTCGACGTCGAGCGATTGATCGCTTCATAGTTCCTAGATCGCATGTAAATACATTATCAGTGGATAATCGTGTATTAAAGGTTACAGGAGTGGTGGGAAGAGCAGAGACATTGTCTTCTTTATTTTACCTGGCAGCTTTAATCACGTATACTAAATGTTGCAGGAGTAAAAGATCAACAGGTGAAGACGGCTCTTATACTTCCATTAAGTTATCATAGCTTTTGTTTTAAATGGTACGACTTACATCTACATTTTTTATAGAATGGAAGTCCATGATATTATCTATGTTGTTTGTTTGCACTGCTATGTTGTGCAAAGAACAAGGAATAACGGCTACCGCTGTTTGTGTGTTGTACGAGATTTTCGTTGTACAAAAGGTAAATGTACATAATGAATCGATTAACGTTAAGTATTTGTGTTAAATTTCTTATAAATTATTTATCCAGGTTAGAGCAATGGATATTATCCTGACATTAAAGGCAGCTTTTGGTGGGAAAAAAATAGCCCTTGCTTGGTCCAGTGAAGGTACAAAACGTTTGACTGCCCTTACACTTGTTACATTTAGTTTACTCATACTTCGACTACATGTAATGGGCTCAAAGTTACCTGTATTTACCAGGTACCCGCAAAAAATTCCATACACCTTGTACATAGACTATTTGATGTAATTCACAGGTTGCACCGTATGATTTTTTCCGATTATGTTTCAGATTCGACAATCCTGCATCTGTGGCACCAACGCCAGTAAGGCAGCTTACATACAATTACCTCGCAGCAGTCAATTTAAGGCTGTTATTTCTTCCAAACGATTTATGCTGTGATTGGACTATGGGAACGATACCATTGATAGAAAGTTTTACAGACCTTCGGAATCTCGCTACTATAGCAACTCACACGACGGTCTTAGGACTATTGGCAACGGCTATTTTAACACCCAATAGGCAAACCTCCATCGTTCTTATAATGGTTAGCATCGAATAATGTGGAAAATTCAATGTAACACACGGCTGGTGTACATATGATATATATTAGCTTCGTCTGAAATCTTTTTCATCGTTCTGTCATTGTTTGAACAGAGTTTGGCCATGATGATACTGCCATTTTTACCTGCCTCGAATCTCTTTTTCCCGGTTGGATTCGTCATCGCTGAAAGAGTATTATACGCACCATCTATGGGGTTCTGTATGCTTGTCGGATACGGATGGAGTATTTTGTGCGATAAAAAGTAAATTTATCGTATTCTTGCTCGTTCGGAAAACCTGCCTATCTTTAATATGTACCTTTTCATTTATAGATTCAAGAAACTCACACTATTTTTACTAATAACACTTCTGGCCGCCCACTCGACGAAAACTTTTATCAGAAATTACGATTGGTTGGACGAATATTCCATATTTATGTCAGGATTGAGAGTGAATAATCGTAATGCCAAATTGTTGAATAATGTCGGACACGCTTTGGAAAGTCAAGGACAATTTAAAGAAGCACTGAACTTTTTCAATATGGCCGTGCAAGTTCAAGGTGACGATATTGGCGCACACATTAACGTAGGCAGAACTTACAATCATCTGAAAATGTTCAAAGAGGCCGAAGACGCGTATTTGAAAGTAAGTTGGATTTGTAAAAAATCAAACGGGTTGTATATGTTAACTTTCCTATACTCGTTGTTACACCTGTTTCTTTTAGGCAAAATCATTATTACCAAAGGCAAAACCTGGAGAATCTTACCAAGCGCGAATAGCACCGAATCATTTGAATGTGTTTGTGAATTTAGCGAACTTAATAGCAAAGAATGCAACTAGGTTAGAAGAGGCCGATTTGCTTTATAGACAGGCGATTAGTATGCGCGCTGATTACACGCAAGCATATATTAATCGAGGCGACGTCTTAATTAAACTTAATCGTACCAAAGAAGCCCAAGAAGTTTATGAGCGAGCTCTTTTCTACGACAGTAATAATCCAGATATCTATTACAATGTAAGTATTCGGAGATATTTAGTTGGAGGAGGTATGCGGCAGGAATGTCAGAATTTACAGAATTGTTACTTCTTAAGCTTGGAGTTGTATTCTTGGAACAAGGAAAAGCATCCCAAGCTCTGGCGTATTTGGATAAAGCGTTAGAATTTGATCCTGAACACGAACAAGCTTTGCTGAACTCGGCCATTTTACTTCAAGAACTGGGACGTGCAGAGCTGCGAAAAGTAGCTCGAGAAAGGCTTTTGAAACTCTTGAGAAAGGTACCTTCTATTCCTCCTTATGTATTATACAATATATGTACGTATGTGTGTACACACGTATGCTCAAAATTTGTAAAATTCGCGTATACTTTTAGGATTCGAATAACGAGCGAGTACATTTCAATCTCGGAATGTTGGCTATGGATGATCACGATAGCGGAAGCGCAGAACGATGGTTCCGAAACGCGGTCGCTCTAAAAGAAGACTTCCGGTCTGCCCTGTTCAATTTAGCTCTGTTATTGGCAGACGAGCAACGTCCTCTCGAAGCAGCACCTTTCTTGAACCAGCTAGTTAGATTCCACCCGGACCACGTTAAAGGATTAATTCTTCTAGGAGATATCTACATAAACAATATAAAAGACTTGGATGCTGCCGAGAACTGTTACCGTCGTATACTACAATTGGATCCAACGAATATCCAAGGTCTACACAATTTGTGCGTCGTGATGGTGGAGCGTGGTAAGTTGGGCTTGGCTGCTCAGTGTTTGGAGCGGGCAGCAGCTTTGGCACCCCAACAAGACTACGTGCACAGACACCTCGCCATCGTGAAGGCTCGTATCAACAGGCTACCTTCGGAACAACGCGACACAGAGGTCTTCGACGATTCGTTCTGGCAGACTACTCCGAAGGAAAGAAATTTCAATATGGGAGACATTTCGACTGGCAGTACTGCTGGTAGCTCGTCTGCGGCAGGAGGACCTGGGAACATGGTTAACGGTGGTAACCAATTCTTGGGGAACACAGATTCTGTTTTCTCGAATCACCACAATCACATAGGGGGTAAACAAAGTAGCACAGACTCATTGAATAATAATATAATACACCTGAAGAGTCCGTCGAAACCCGGAATTGTTCCGTTAAATGAGGCGAAAGCAGACGCGAAGGATACGCATAACGACATGGATAAACCTACGAGCCCGAGTCCGAGTTCAAGTTCGAACGACATACAGGAACATCTGTCTGAAAGAGGTTTCAGCGGGGACACGACGGAATTGACAATCGATCGGGAACGTGCAGGCAAAACGATGAATTCTGAGCAATTTGATCAAGTCGCGCCGATCTTCCCAGCTGGCGGAAAACACGTTGACACCACACGCCAAACAAAGGACACCGCATTCTCATAACAATGACGTTAAGATCCGCCGAATATTGTATAAAGTTATATTCTATGTATAACGAAAGAATATGGTGGTACAGCCGTATAGAGCTAATGTGTGAATATAAAATGAATACAGAGTATTGTTTTATATGCTGTACGAATAGAATGTTTTGTAAAATATATTTAAAAAATGTGTATCTCTTTTCTTCTTCTTTATAGATCTCCCGCACTCCGTTCGTAGTATCCTTTAAAATTTATTCAACGTTATACATACATGTACATATTCACATGTATATGGTATAACATATCAGTGTACATTTTACGTTTCTATTCCCGGTACGTTGCACCTACCGATTTAACAATTTCTTTGCCATTTCATTGTTTTGTAACAGTTTGTAACGTGAAACTGCTGGGTAGGTTTCGCTATTAATTATTTAACATTTTTCACAGTTGATTGGCCACGTGTACCGAGACAAAGCGTATGCAACGAGATGTCACATTAGCCTTGTATCGTCGGATGTTTAATAATTAAAGAAAGGTGACATATGCGTAACGTGCTTAATGAACACGTCCTGATCGTTCAGTATTACTAAAGATGCGTCTGCAGCTTTATAAGGAACCCGGTAACCATTTTTAAAGACATAATTTTCTCACCCGTCCTCAGCGTATGATCACCTTTCCGGGGACCGGTAAGTGTTTATACTACAACGCGCATTAACAAACTTCAGACTGATCTTAATTCACTGATCCTAATTTCACCGAAATCGTAAAGATACCTCTGTCGGATGTTATCATATATGTACAATATGTATATACATTAACTCATGTATTGGTTTGTTTAGAGTTTAGAACAATAAGACCCGTGTGAAATCCATGTTCATTGTCAGTTTTATTATTTTTAGAAGGAATCACACGCCAATGGAATTTTCGTTGTTTACAAGTTCTGTCGTTAATTCCTATTACTCCGGGCGACAAACGAAAATAACAAACGTGACGTATGAATAAACGACGATGGAAACGGAATGCTTACCATACTAGCGCGTTTAACTAGATAATGAAGTAGTGCGATAATGTCGGGAATACGACCGCGGCAGTGAAAAAAGAAAGAACCGAGTAAAGTTGGAGTAAGTACGTCGACTGTTCGCCGAAGACATTTACTTTCTGCGATTGATACCGAAGAGGGGGCGGCGAAACATGTATTTTACGAGTTGTCATAATTTTAAACAGGGCAGAACAGTTACAGTCGCCGAAGGATCTAGTGTGCCGAACGCGTGTTTTCCCGACCCTATTTTCGTTTCTGTATCTGTATCGAAAGTGTTGAAAGTGTGCATGCAGTGTACCTACAGAAAATAGTAAATTTCAACTCGTACGTGAAAAATGGTTTCAAAATTTCGAGGATAGCAGAATATTCTCCGCCGACCGATTTGTACCGTCTCTTTATTATTAATAATTATGAACGAACGAAAAATTTTTGTTGCGCCGATAGATCAAATGAAATGAAGACAAACAAGAGGAAAAAAGAACAATGCTTTGCCACGAATCTCCTCAGTTTTCCAAGTTCTAGTAACTTTCGTTGCGGATGTTTAAACAATTTTCCCGTGATAATAGAACATTAGATTCGCCCTGGGAAATCGATAATTTGATCGTGATCATCGACAAGAAGATTCTTTGATATTTTTAACGCGATTCGCATTGAAGAGGAAATCTTAGGATTATTCATTGAAATCAATCGGACTAGTAAACGTCACAATTCGCAAAACAAAGAAAAAGAAAGAAAGGGAAAAAGAATGCAAATGTTCGAGTCTGCAAAGGAGTTTTTATAATTCTCGTTATTATCTATGAAGGAGTAACTTCCCGACGCCACGACAGTTCTCGCAGATAAGGCAATCCTTAAAAGAGCTGATTGGATTGTGACATATGTCTATGATCAAATAGTTAGTTATACATACATTTGCGTAAAATAGGAATATATTTTTCATCGTTCAAGCATAACTTGTCCTATCGTTCACGTTATTAATTTCGTTTTATCGGTGTATTTACGACTCTCTTATCTGCTTTAATGCATTTGTTTTCAATTCTGGTATACAATTTATAATTTTTATCAAAATAGGAGGCATATGAAAATCAATATTTGCAATACTTTGCCAGTGTTCTGCTACGCTTATCTCGATTATCAAGTAGTTTATTAGTGTTTATTCATCGTTTTATTCTGACAATTAGACTACCTGAAATGTTGTTCCTTGATTAATGCAAAGGTTAATGTATAAAGAAAAGAGAGACAAGTAAAGTACCAGACTGTGATAGCACGTCGTGATATACGTATATGTATATGCATGTGAATACCGACTACATATACAATACAATACATACACATGCACACATATATTATATATAACATATGTATGCACATCGATATATGTATGTCTCTCCGTTTTATCGATTCGTACTAACAATAAGTAAGTAGTTCTTTTATATATATATATATATATATATATATATATATATATATATATATATATATATTATATATATATATATATTTCCTTTTATTATAAACATTTCTCCTATCTCATAAATTGATCGTATAAAATTATATTTGCGTTTCAAAGGATCGTGTTTGGCTCAGCCCTACCTATAAAATCAAGGAAATACTTGTTGAATAATGCCCATATTAGCAGACGAAGTTATATTAAGATTATATGTTATCGGTGGTCGTGAATCATGCAGTGGAATTAACATTATAAAGTCGAGTGTATCGTCGGTATGGGTTTTTTCACCTAGATCTCTATTTATAAATTCACACGAAAAAGAATCAACTACTGGCGCCGACGAGAGTAAACATTTGTTTTTCTTCTTTAGCAACACTTATCGATGCAAGGTGAAGTTTAATAAGGAAAATAAAGTTAATTAAGAAAGGAAAGAATGCTGCTTTCTAGATGTTTGAGATTTTGGTGCATAAGATCGGTTGCGGTCGGTAAAATATTTCTAAGGCCCCTATAAATCATTTTGAATCTTCTTTTATGTGGGCTATGGCGCAGCTATATTGTATTTGCAGGAATGCTATCTAAAAATAAGTTGGTCTCGTCAAGCGGTACGCGACAGCATGAGGTATCGTTTTTGATAAGTCTCGATAAAAATTCATGAATTATAATACAATCAATCGCTATTGATTAGAGCGTGTAGAAATTTTCAAAACGATACATGCTTTCAAGAACGTCGACAGATGCCGCATTATTTTGATTGTTCAAATTAGGCGCCATTAGTAAATTTTCCGCTAATTTCATACATAGTTTTCTTAATTCTTTTCTATTCGAATATCTCACATTACAACATGGCTCTTACAGATCGATTAATTTTAATTAAAGAGCGTTACTTGAATTTTAGATGTTCGCATACCGATTACTTGTGCTCGTGAGTTTGATACTCGTGGTAACGATTTTAACGTCGGAAGCGGAACGCGCGAAATCGGATCTGTTCAAATACAGACGAAATCGGCAAGCTAAGCACGAAATGCGTCAATATTGTGGTCGAAGACTTTCAAGCACTGTACAAATGATCTGCGGGAGTGTTTACAATTCCCGATTCAAGAAAAGTAACCAAGGTATTGGAAAAATCATTCAGTACTTAGAACTCGTAAAATAGCTCGCTAGAGCAATCGGATCAGCAGCGTTCCCCAATCTTTTTGTCGTACGAGCTAACACACGTCTTTGTAATGATAACACGTCTTGAATATTTATAGCTTATAGTTTATACTATCAAATTTTTCTCAGTTTATATGATTTTGTATAAAATAGAAATTCGACGGACCTATGCGTTGAGGAACGCTGCACCAAATATTTCGAGATAACAAACCGATTTTTCTTGCCTTGTCCAATGCGTAAAAGATCCGCTTTTTTTTTAGAAATGGACCCCTACAAAACCGTGGAAAACGCGAAGAAAATGTTGAAAACTCGAAGAAATCCACGGGGTATTTACGAAGAGTGTTGTCTAAGATCATGCACCAGGGATGAACTGAGCAGTTATTGCGCCAATCCTTAACGAATCATTTCTCCAACTTTCTCAATCTAGATTCTAGAAAATGAGCCGGATCGTTGTTTAGAACTTTCAATTCCAGTCGTCGCGACTCAGCAAAATATATGTATTTCTTCTCCTTCTTCTTCTATTTTACTTCCATCAGTAATAGCATACCGTAATAATGCGTGGACTGACCGATAATTTTAATGGTACATTGGCAGACGTATATATTTAATTTGATTCTTCCGTGTCAGAATCGAGTTGTGATGAAATTAAGAACAAAATGAGTACCTACATATATATGAATACAAACACGTTGATGGACGTCTGTGTTAAGTACACCAGTCTATTTATGTAGTTCACTGCGTGTACATTAAAATTTATGGTAAAATTTGATCTCATTTGTATGTAATCAATATTATTAAGCATATATTACATAAGAAATCGAATTCTTTGTTATTAATCAAATGTGCATATGTATACTACGAAACTTTGTTTCTTACAAATACGGAAATAATTGTAACTGATATAGGTTAGTCGTACAACTGTGTATATTTTAAATATCTCGTAAATGTAGTTAGAAGCATATTTTATGTAAATTATTTAACATAGTTATGTATACATGTACGCATGAAAGTAAAAGTTTTCATAGAGAAAATTATACGTTTTCAATATATTTTCGGAAGATTGAGTTTTTGTCATTTCGTAAATATACAGTACATGTAGGTATATATTTGATGTGTATATACATACATAAATAGGATATACATTTTCGTTGAATCAAATTCAATACACCGTTACATCGAGAATTGAAAGTACGAAACGCAATTTTCAGAAATGTTTTATACCTATATGTTATAAAATGCGTAAAATCTTATAGAAACAAATTGAATGTTTATATTCGATAACCAACAGTTTATAATATAAACAGTTAAAAGAGCATTGTTCGTGTAAACGATGAAACATTCGAAATAAATGAATATTGAAACAATTCTATTTTAAGAGCATCAGAAGTATATAGACAAAAGCAAAGATTCATGAACAATTGTATAACGTGAATGCTTCATAAACAATGGACACAGAAGAAGTTTATAGTCTTGCAATCGCTCCACCGGTTATATCAAGGTTTGCAGTTCAATGGTCTGACGACAATCATATATCAGTTCTTACCGAGAAAGGAGTCCATGTATTTGTAAGTGAAATGTAACATATTTTTTTAGTTGTTGTTTTATAAAAAGATTTGTAAAACAAAAAAGAATACATTTTACATAATTACTTTGTAACAGGAACTAATACCTAGTCCAATGTCCCCATACTCGACCATAAAGTTTTCAAGATCCTTCATTTATGCACCGTCAATTTTTCCCACGAAAGGTATAATGGATAAAATAGAATCTACAATTTGGGATTTGCCTCGCGAAGAGATTTACTTGTCCTTAATGGAAGAAAGTATGACCCCCAAGGTATCCAATGTAAAGGAAATGATCCCAAAGATAGTGGACTTGGCCTGGTCACCGCAGAATCTAATGTATCCGAACAATTGTTTTCTTGCAATTTTAACTTCAACAGGAGCTGTTTTAATCGTTCATAAAATTCTCACGGATTGGTACCCCTTGCACGATTTGAGTACTATACGTTATAAAGATATGAAAAATGAAATTACCGTAAAACTCAAAGATATTAAAAGCGATCCTACTTTGCTTCCGACGCTAAAGAATTCTATAAAAGCATTACAAGCTTCATGTATGACTTGGAGCATGCTTTTTGTAGATTTTGCATACCTTGCTGTCGCCTACCAGAATGGAGATATAATTATTTATAAAGTTCCGAGCGTGTCATGTTATAATGAAATCCCAGACATCAAAATTGTGGCCACGATACACTTGGACGATTGTGTCAAAATAAATGTCATGTATTGGACTAGCGTTGACACAAGAAAACATATAATTATTATTGCATATCTCGATGGACGTATTCATGGTTTGATAATCGGAGAACGTGGACAGATAATTGAACTTAGAGCAACTAGGAAATATTATGATTACGCGGACCGCATACCTATCTGTGATATCAGGCCACTCCCTCGATTGGATGCAACTGTGAGAATTCTTATTCCAAAAGGTAGTTTTCTTTTCTTGTTGCATTTAACAACAAACGGAGCATTAAAAAGTATCCAACATATCCAGTTAGAAGGATTTATGATTTCAGGTATAAAAAGATAATATTATTCTTTTGTAGATCATAGTTTAATGGATCTTTTCTTTTATATTTTAATGGAATTCAATATTTTTAGGATTGACTTATGCTAATGCAGATTATGCATTACTTACAACAGAGAATAACTTGATGTTTGTAATTAATACAAACATAGATAATTTCTCAAAAACTCAATTAAAGATCGCATGGCAACAAGGTCATCCACGATATTTGGGTCTTGCTCATTCCTTAAACTATGTGATGTTTGTAAACATAACTTCTCCGAGTTCTGTATATGATCATTTAGTAATGAAAGAACCCAGTAAACTTCATTTCTTTACTTTAAAGCACGAGAGTTGGGATCCATTGCTCGTTTTAAAAAAGAACAAACATAAAAGATTGGAACGCGTATGGGACTGCTTAGAAGTAATTAGAATGAAAGCGACAAAAGTGGAAGATAGTGGAGCTGTATTGCCGAGGATGCCAAAGAATTTAGAATCGTTGCCCCTGAACGAGCTACGGATAGCAATGTGGATATCCGTAATCATGGAAATTTGCGAGAAGAAAAAAGTGATTCAAGGCATAGGAAGCATCGCAGGAGAAGTATCAGAAGCACAGCCTTTAATTTTTATTCATACAGTTTGCAATTATCTCGAACGGCTAGATAATAGTCCTTCTTTAAGCCAAGAACAGCAGCTTTCTATATACTTGCTAAAAATGTACTTGGAAGTTTATCTGGCGGGAGAAGAAAACGAAGAAACGACTATGGTTTCCAAACTTGCTAGAAGAATTCTAAATAAGATATCTGATTTTGATATGAATAAAGTGGAGGCATGTAATTTGTGTGGTGAAGTAATAAAGGATCTGTCCTGGAAAGTTACTAAATGTTCACAGGGTCATATACTGCCTAGATGTGCTGTTACTCTCTTGCAAATAACTGATATGCAATACAAGACATGTCGAATATGCAGTTTAATGTTTCATCCTTGTTTGGACCAAGTGTTTGGAGAAACGAGTTGCCTCTTTTGCGATATGCCTGCGCATCAAGAAAACCGAGTCCTAGGCTCAAAGATTATTCCGTCCCACGGAAAGAGTTTATCTAGGCAAGGGAACTATGTTTCGGTTTCGAATGATCGAGAAACCGAGACGGTTGCTGATGAAACTTAATTTATACGTATTACTATAGCTGTAAATAGATTTTCCTGTAAATAATATTTCATTAATTTATATGTTAAGTAACTTGAAAATATGCAACTACTCTATATTTCCTTCGTACTTTATGGTATCTATATATGTATATTGAGAATACATAATGTTTCTCTAGAAAAATTAACGATAAAGTAATGCATCGTCAGTTAAACGTTTAAACAATAATATATGCAGGAATTGTTTTCACGCGTATAAGTCTCTGATTATTCATTAAACATTTACAAGGAAAACGAGTGTTAAACAGAGCTGCAATGCAGCCCATACAAAATTAGTAGAACGGTGAAATAAAGAGTAAACTAGAATGTTTTCGACTAAAATTATTTTAAAATAGTTCTAATATGTTTTTAAAGTCATCTAGTAAAAATCTTATGGTGCTGAGGTGGAAAAAATATTTATTCATGAAAGAAAATTTTTTTCAATGAATAATAACAGTATATGTAAAAATTTAAGATAGTGTTGATGACAATAGCTCATTTTCAAGGTGGTCGCTTTTAAACTTCGATATGAAATCTGTATTTGTTCGAATTTTTCCGGCTTTTCCATTTTTTACAACTATAGTTTGCAACTACAAAATTGGAAAAAAATAAAATACGTATCATTACAATTAGTGCGTTCGGTTTTATGCTAAAAGACGGACCGGTTCTGTTCCAGGAAAGACGACACGGTTCTGTGCCATGCTAAAGCGGCGATGTCACGAAAGTGGGAATGCCGAAACCCCGGGCGTGAGCACTCTCCTATCATCTCCTATCCTCTCTGGTACATGGCGGTTCTCTTGTAGCGTGGCCAGTTGACCACGTGAACATAGATATATATAGTATCGATTAATGGCGCGGAGAGGCGAATTTAAATGTAAGACGTAATCGCGTATTTCATACATATGTATTTTATTTGGGCGCGATAGTTTAGAGCAGGACCGGGAGGGTTCCATAGAGATCCTTGACGAAATTCGAGTCGGCGAGACTAATTGCGGAATTTAGAGAAAGTCACGCAGCCTCTTAGAGTAGCTTCTCCAATTCTGCATAAATTAGGGATAGTCGAAGTCTCTAATCAGTTAAGGACAAGAGGTCATAAATTCTCAGCCAAGGACCTCTTGGAACTCCCTCTGACCTCTCTCTTGTTCGGTCCCACATGGCCCCACGTCCCTCGTTTTGACGGGCCCTCACCCTCGTGCGTGCGCTATTAAGATCCATCCACTACCAATCACCATCAAGCAGCAACCGGAAGACGAGTCATCCGACGAATCAACGCCTAGCCAGAAGATTCTAATTTTCCATTTGGCTAAGGAAGGGAGACGAGAAGGAAGAAGCTGGGAAAGGATATAAAACTCCAGGATGAAACAGAACTCATTGTAGAACTGAGGGAGTTATATCTCCAAGTACTTCTAATAAAATCTACAACAGTTTTTCGCCTTTAAACTCTGTGTACAAAGTTTATTTCTTAACTTCCACGAGCAGAGCGCTTCAGCGCTCCACGGGCACTCGAACCCACAACCAAAATCCCTATTCCACCACACTGCGACCACTGCGACGCAACACTCTCGCCTACGTTGCCCGAGGTTGGCACTGCCAACCTCGTCGGAGCATATTCTCTAGGCGCGTGCCTAGGGGAATGGCGCGGCAGCGCCAATATCCCTACAACGATCCGTGGGCGATTTATATGTAGCGAATGTGAGGGCACAGTGCATTTAAGAATATTCTATGGTGAGAGAAGGAAACGAGGTTGTACCTGGCTTTTAGCAGTTTTTACTGAGCGGCTGAGCGAAGATTACTTTAATTGTGCATGATTTCATTTCCGACTTGTGATTCGTTCGATGTACGTATGTCAATTAATTTGCGATACAATAATCGTAAACAATGAAAGTATTGTTGGAATACCAGGTAACGATTTGAAGTACTGAGCAGAAGTACTCACGTACAAGGAATTTCTTTCCATTTGTACTTTCAACTTTTTACGAATGTGTTTTATTTATTAGCATATTAAAGTTATTAAACCACTAGAAAATAAACACTTCGGCAAGCGAAATGTAATGTGCATCGCTGCAAAGGAAAACTATAGAAATAATATAGTCTCCGTAATATCATAACAAAAGTTCTAAAATAGTATTTTTCAAAAAATTCATTATACAGATTTCACGCGTATTTAATTTTTATTTCGAAAATGACAACTACAATTAATAGTTAATGTACAAATGACGACAAAGCTGTCAATTTAAATTGCCAGCTAATTTTTTATTTTAATAAAATTTCAATGTATGTAAGTGTAATATTTGTCAACAACGTAGAATCGATATAATTATATTTGAAAGAATACATTTTATAATATTTACTATATTTCGGTAGCGTTCACTTATCTGGAAATATTAATATTTAATTCATTAAACGGTATTTGTTATATTTGTTATAGATAACTTTCAAAATATTAAATTAGACACAACCATTAACGGCACAAACAATAGTATGGTAAGTGTGATTTTAGTTATAAAAAGAATATTAACAACAATTATGTTTTATTACAGTAAATCCGCTTTATATGTCAGAAGCTCGGGTCTTGTCGTGTTCGGGGCACTATTCTTTGATGAAGTTCCAAACATAGAAAAGGACAGGGATAGTATATCGTCTTTTACAGCTGGCCGCGGTCGGTAAACACAGCATAATTCCTGTCTCCTTTCAATTATCTGTCTAAGTCACAGCGTCGTCAATGATGCTGACGAGATACTACTATTCTTTGAGGCAATATCGAATGTAGAAAAGGACAGCAAAGCTCAAGAACTTTATTTTTTATTATTTTTTATTATTTTTTTATGGGACTTTTACCAACATATTCGTGGCATTTTTCTAATGAAAATGATACCAAATATCATATGATTCCGATGATATTTACTTGTGTAATGAACGATTAAAGTTTCTGACACAAAGAAGGATAGCGTATGTGAAAGAAAGAGACGCGGAGAGTCGAAGCCTTTGGGAAAGATGAAAGACTGGCGTGAGCTCAGGCCTTTACATCAAAACTAAAACTTTTTTATTATTAATTATTTTTTTATGAGACTTTCACCAGTATATTTGTTGAATTTTTCTGATTAAAATGATACCAAACACAATACAATTCAGATCATATTTACACTAATTTTCTGTTAATATAATTGTAATGCAAAGTAACTTTCATCGTTCATTACACAAGTAAATATCATCGGAATTATATCATATTTGGTATCATTTTAATCAGAAAAATTCCACAAATATATTGGTGGAAGTCTCATAAAAAAATAATTAATAATAAAAAAAGTTTCAGTTTTGATTTAAAGGCCTGAGCTCACGTCAGTCTTTCATCTTACCCGAATGCTTTGACTCTCTGTGTCTCTTTCCTTTCCATACACTGTCCTTCTTTGCATCAGAACCTTTAATCGTTCATTACACAAGTAAATATCATTGGAATTATATCATATTTTGTATCATTTTCATTAGATTTTCATTCAGATTTTTCAGATTTTCATTAGATCACCATGTTGGTGAAAGTCCTATAAAAAAAAATAACGAAAAATAAAGAAGTTCTCTTATTGGATTAGTAGTGGTCTCCTGGTCTCACACCGACATACCCGACCTGTGTCATGTTCACACTTCTCAGCGGCGGCAGCTCTCGAGCATCTTGGTCCCTCACGGGTATACCCCGCGGTGGTGGGGATATTTCGACGTCGGATAATTCAGAAGCTTTGCGACTTATAACCTGGATTCACTGTATATAACTAAGAAGTTATTTTAATAATCTGTTCAAGTGGAAACTATATGTATATATGTTTACAAGGAAATGTTACTTTCAGACCATTATACACTATAATGTAAATTCTATTGACCTAGGCTTTTAAAGCCAAAAAGCGAACATAGTCTATGTTTAATTAAAAAGCGAAACATTCAGAACATTTCTGCTGCCACCATGTCATCTTCTTCCGAGTAAGTAATTTTCAAAAGTATATTACATATGTTACGCACACGCTTGCTTCTATAGTCGTTCTATTAAAATGTAAAATTAATTGGTATTAGAAAAAGTATTGAGAAAGAGATTCGTATATTTAATAAGAACCAAGGATACGTTTCATTGTATGCAAAGGGTATGCTCGAAGAAAAATAAAATAAGGAATATATGCGTTCAATATATAATTCTAGTTCCAGCGAAGACAGTGGTCGTTTAAATTCGCAACCGGCTAACTCAAAAGATTTACATGAAAAAATTAAAGAGCATGCAAAATACGAAAGTATAGAATCAAAACACGATAGAAATAACAAAGATAGTTGGGTAGAAAATGTGAAAAAATCAATTTTAAATGATAACACGGAATTGCAAAAAACCAAAATGCCTAGTAAAAAATTTAAAGGAAAAAAATCTTCGAGAAGTAAACAGCATACAAGCGATGCAACGGACAGGTCAGCGAGTAACAATGCGAAAAGAAAGAAATATAAAACCGAAGAGTCGGAATGTTGTAGCGACTCTGAGACCGAAATACCTAAGAAACATGTCGAAAAAATGGTGAGAAAACGTCCTACATCAAAATCATCGCAACCAAATTTTATTCATTTACATAAAGAGGAAGCTGATTCGAGTTCTGGTCAGGAATTTCAGAAATCAAAAATCTCTTTGGACAGTTCCAAGTTGATGAAAGCTTTCTCATCAACCCGTGCTAGAGATGATTGTATGTCTAGTACATCGAGTACTGTAAAACAAGCAGACAACAAGACTCGGATCAGTAAACAGCAAAGTTTGTGTTTCAAAACGAAGGTGATTAAGATTTTAAACAGATTCAAGAAAGTTTGCTCCGAGTATGAATTAGAAATGGAACACGTCAAATGGAAGCATTTTAAAAAAAAATTGATATATCAAGAATCTGCGAATAATGTAATACAGAGATCAAAAAACGTGATCAACAAACTGAAAATGGAACTGGATGATCAAGAAAACAGCTTAATGAATTTCGCCGAAGAATGGAATAAAAAGTGCTGTGCACAAAACACAGATCACGACAATAGTTCCTCGAGCGACAGGGAAACATTGGAAATGATAGAGGAACAAAACAAATTTAATCCATCAAAGGATAAAGTGTATACTACTTCGGAGGAAGAGAGCATAGTCTCGGGATGTGACAGGAAAGAAATATTTTCTGAAAATGAAGTTAGCGAAACGGCTATCGACAAGAATAAGAGAAATAAGTCATCGTCGATCGATGAAATAACAGAAAAAGAAGGGGATGATAATAATAAAAATGCAACATCTTCGGCGGAGAGCAAAGTTGTGTCTCCTATCTTGGGTAGTCACACAAAGAAGTTACTATCCGACAACACAAACACAAAAGACAAATCAAAAATAATCGATAAATTTACAGAATGTTCTAATTCCCAGGAGGGTAAAGTAAATGATTCTCTAAAAGATATATTCGACGAATCAACAGTTGATAACGACGAAGTCGAAAATACTTCGAAAGAAGAGGAGATTGAACTCGACAAAGGGGCGACTTCCGTAGTAAGAGGAAATAGCGAAGAAACACAGACAAATGCCGACCTAAACGATGATGATAATTCATCGAAAGGAAATAAGTTAAATCGAGAATTAGATAATACAGACTCAGAGGTAAACGAAGAGGAAACTATTGTGCTGGGACCGGCCCTTTCTCGAGAAACAATGTCATTGAAAACTGATGACACTGAATCGATAGAAACAGTCAGAATTGAGAATGATACAAAACATTCTTCTTCGGATGAACTTTATGACAAAGAAGTGCAAGCCAAGAAGGTATTGTTAGAATCAGATTCAGAAATGGTTTCAAACGATGAATTTGCTTCTGAAAAGTCTGATACTCTTCCTACCGAAACTAATTCGAAAGAAGAAAAGCAAGTTGAAAAATCAAAGTCTAAAAGGAAGGGCAGAAGAAAGGAAACGAAAGATGGTTCTGTAAATAAGAACCCTTTGTCGCGGAAAGACAACGACATTACCGAGCTCTCTGCTAAACGTGCCCTTCTCGATTCCAATTCAGATGATTCGATCGAGTCTTTTTCTACAAAAGGAATGTCTGAGAAAGCACATGAGTTTGACAACAATAGCAAGAATAGACGAGCAAAGGCATCGCTATTAGATTCATCGAATAGTGAAAGCTCGAATTCTGACGATGGTAACAGTCTGCAACTTCCGGAAATAGGTCTGGGTACGTCTTTGGAGAAGCAAAAAGCTGGAGATAAACAGGAATCTATGCAAGACGAAAGTGTGGGAAATTTTGACTGTGGAGTTAACGAAAGAGTGAGGAAAAGACGACACAAATTAAGTAGTAAATGCGATTTCGAATCTGATAGAAAGCTGGAAATGCGACCTTGCGTTGTTCTTAAAAGATTACCGAAAGAAATTCTTGTAAAACATGCCGGTGCTTTGGAAAAATCGCGTCAACATTTGGATTCTAAACAAATTAAAAGGTTTCAATTCAATTCGAATTATTTATATCGAGTGTTTTCTTCTGATCGTTTATCCACAATGTTTTCATTTTCTTTTTTAGTCTTATTAATTTGGATAGACTTCAACGGAACACCAGGAAAGCGAGCGATTCGTCGCTGAGTTCTACGTTTAAGAAGTCGAAACCAACCACCGAAACAGAAGACACGCTCTTGGATCATTTGAGGAAAGTAGAAAATGGGGAATTAGCCGAGAACACTGAAGAAGACACCGTTGCGCACACTGAAAATATGTCTATGATATCGCCATGCGGTATTCAAACCAACGAAGAATTAATGGAGGAAGCTGATAGAGTCACAAAGAATATACTTCTAAATTCCGACGCCTCAGACATCGGTACATCGTCAAACTTTTCTTTGAAATAGTTTCAGAAATCGAATGAAACTCGAATCGTTTATTTTTATTTTCCAGAAAATCAGAACAACGTGGCTTCGTCGAATGGCAGTAGCGACGAAGAGAAAAAAACCGAGAAAACGAAATCTGGAAGTGATGCGACAAAGTCATCGCAAAAAGCAGAGAAGAAAGATTCCGCTAGCGACGAGGTAAGAAGAATACATTGTTTTGTCTAGGAAAGCAATTGTGGTGTGTACGAAAAATAAAAAGCTTTTAAAACTAAATTAGGACGCCGAGGAGAAACGAGAGAAAAGTGGATGGAAACGGAACAAATTATTGACAATGAACTTTTCGACTTCAGATTCTGAGGTTGAAAGTGCAAAGTGGAACAAAAAGCAAGAGAAACTGAAGAAAAAAGCAGAAGAAAATGAGGCGTGGGTTATATTTAGCATGACTTTTAATTCGCTCGAAAACTACTTTAAGAGATAGAGAAACTATTAAAACTTTTTCGAAATAGGAAAAATTCGGATGCCGACGACTCAATTATTAAACGTAAGAGGAGACCTCGTAGAAAAATTCTGGATTCTGATTCGGACATACAGATGGTGGATTCTGACTCGGACTCCTGTAAGTCTGTAACATTGGCATCTGGTCAGTCATCGAACACCGACTCAGACAATGGAAAGAAGCAAAAGAAGTCGCTTAAGCGGAAGACGCGTAGATCTTCTGACACGGATTCGTCTCTTGGAGGGAAAAAGTACATACTTATTGTTACTTATCGAACGGTGTGTATGCTAATTACAATTTACAATTTCAGAGTGAAGCAGAGGAAACGCATAAAAAAGGTGGACACTGATAGCGACGATGATTCTGATGATGACGCTGCAAATTCTCAAGGAACCCCTGGCAAGAAAGGTCGTAAGAATATTCGGAAAGTGCTGAAAGATAAGCAGGTTGCAGATGACACGAAACAAGCTGCAAAAGAAGAGGAAGAGAGGCTTAAACGGATCGAGGACCGTCAAAAATTAGTGTGTATTTATTATATGGTGTATCTTTATTATATTCGATTGATTTTTTTCCCATTAACATTCCCATTTACCTGTGATAACCCATATTTAAATGATTATTTTCCGATTTTACCACACATAGTACAACGAGATGTACGAAGCAAGATTGGCCAGTGAAGAGAAGGTCGATAAATTGGTGTTAGATTTCAATACGGAAACGAAAGAAGATCTTGTAAGCGTTCATCCGGATATAGTGAAGCGTTTGAAACCACATCAAGCTAAGGGCATCAAATTCATGTGGGATGCCTGCTTTGAATCCCTAGAAAGGATAAAATCAACTTCAGGTACCGGATGCATAATCGCACATTGTATGGGCCTTGGAAAAAGTCTTCAAGTAATTGCTTTATCGCACACGCTCTTAAACTACGAAGAAACCGGTATCAAGAGGATTATGATCGTTTGTCCCTTGAGCACGGTACTTAATTGGTACAATGAATTTAACTTGTGGTTGAAAGACGTCGAAGATACTGATATCGACGTCTACGAATTAACCAAGTAAGTTATCACTATTTAATCATATGTCTCAAATTGCTAATAATCGTGAACTTTGAATTGGTAACAGATTAAAGAAGAATGTAGAGAGGAAGTTCCAGTTACAAAATTGGCACAGGGACGGCGGTGTCCTCCTTATCGGCTACGAAATGTTCAGGAACCTCAGCGGCACGAATAATAAGATGCGAAAGGCTATGAAGGAAGAGATGCTACGCTATTTGATAGATCCTGGTCCTGACCTAATAGTTTGCGACGAGGGTCATTTATTAAAAAACGAGGACACTGCTCTCAGTAAATCTATGAGGCGAATTAAAACATTACGAAGAATCATACTCACGGGAACGCCCCTACAAAATAATTTAATAGAATGTGAGTACCGATTACGATTAAATAATACATATAATAAATATAATAAATATGCATTGCGTATTTAACTGACATCGATTCCCTACAGATCATTGCATGGTGCAATTTGTAAAACCGAATCTCCTTGGAACCAAGAAAGAATTCTTAAATAGATTTGCGAATCCAATAAATAACGGCCAATACGACGACTCTACCGAATACGATGTTAAATTAATGAAGAAACGCGCTTACGTTTTACACAAGATGTTAAAAGGTTGCGTGCAAAGATTTGACTATTCCGTGTTGACGCCATTTCTACCGCCGAAACAGGAATACGTAATTTTCGTGAGACTATCGGATGTACAAATCAAAATGTATCGTTACTATTTGGATAACTTGGCTCGGTACGCAAAGTAAAACACTTTTACGTAATTTTGTTAAAACAAAATAATGGAAACTTGTGTTCATTCCTTGTACGTTTTGCGTAGACGTCAGCGATCTGCAAACGGATCCCTTTTCGCAGATTTTCAAACGTTGCAAAGGATATGGACGCATCCTGTAGTGCTGCGTCTAAATTCAGAAAGGGTAGAGAAAATGAACGAAAAGAAATTTTCAAGCGACTCGGAAGGTTCTCTAAGGGACTTTATTAACGACGACTCCGATTCCAACAGCGACACTACTACTTCAAGCAGTAGCGACGAAAATGATGCTGATAGCGGACAATCGAATTCTGCGCCAAAGATCTCGAGATGTACAAGAAGTACCCAGCCTGGTGCGATTATTAATTATTCATTCGTGGCCAAATGGAAGTTGTGCAATGTAATATGAACTATACTCGTGTTTAGATATCGAACCAATCCCTAAACCCGAAGAAACCGAAAAGAAAGACGAAGATTGGTGGGCGCAGTTCATCGAAGCCGATCACTTCGAAGATATGAGTGTCTCCTCGAAATTAATGCTCCTTTTCGGCATTTTGAAAGAATGCGAGCAAATCGGTGATAAAGTGTGCGTATTCCGACACGGAGTCGTTGTTGTTGGCTCTTGGAATTTCGAACAGCAGAATTTAATTTGTAAAATGTATTCTAGGTTGGTATTCTCGCAGTCGTTGTATTCGTTGACTTTAATTGAGAAATTTTTGGGGAAAATCGACGATGAGACGCAAAAAAGTGACGATTCAGAGTATATGGGACACAGAAGTAGTTGGTCGTTGGGTTTGGATTATTTCCGATTGGATGGACAAACATCTCCCGAGAACAGAAGTATATGGTGTAGAATATTTAATAGTCCAAGGAATACGAGGGCAAGACTGTTTTTGATATCGACGCGAGCAGGTGGTTTAGGAATTAATTTAACTGCTGCCAATCGGGTAATTATATTTGACGCGAGTTGGAATCCCTCCTATGATGTACAAAGTATATTTCGTGTATATAGGTACGTTACATTGGACAACGTTGCATGTACTTAGAAGAACAATTACCCTCATGGTTTTAATAATCAAGTATAAAATTGATGTGTGTAGGTTCGGACAAAAAAAACCATGCTACGTTTATCGATTTTTAGCAGCTGGAACGATGGAGGAAAAAATTTATAATCGACAGGTGACGAAACTATCCCTTTCCTGCAGAGTCGTTGACGAGCAACAAATAGAACGTCACTATAGAAATAACGATTTAAACGAATTGTATACTTTCGAGGCGAATACGGAGGGAGAAAGACCAACCCTGAATTTACCAAAAGATAGATTATTAGCAGAAATATTTTTAAAGTATAAAGATTACGTCGAAAATTATCATGAACACGATTCCCTTTTGGAGAACAAGGTAATTTGAAATAAATCGTGGATCTTGATAATCTATCCATGCTACTGGTACTATTTCGATTTTGTTAGGCTGAGGAAGAATTGAACGAAGAAGAAAGAAAGCAAGCCTGGTTAGAGTACGAAGAGGAAAAGAAAGGAAAGCCAGTGGTTATGTACACGGGAGGGGTGAGTTATCCAAACAATGGAATGTTGAATCAGTTTAATAACGTGTCGCCGTGGTTGAATGTTAACAATGATTACGAGAAACTCCAAGAGCTCATACGCAAAGACGTGAGTATAGAAATAAACTATCCATGGATTCTCTGTTTCTATAAAACTGTTTATTCGTGCAACTTGTATTACAGTATCCAAACGCCACGCCCGAGACTCAGAAAATGATGACGGCTCGAGTCTTGACAGATATGTACACCTATTGGGAGAGACAGGCTTTCCGTGGAACTTCCGATACGGTATCTTGAACAGTACATACAAATTATACCTATACATAGACTATACGTAGAATCTCTTCTCTTGATACGTTAACCACCGGTAGTCTGTTGGTGCAGTCAACCCTCCTACTATAACGCGATTCATTCTTATTGCGTTACAGGAAACTCAGAATCACCACAAATCAGATCATATTAAATTTGATACGGATGAAATCGCAATTTTTGCTCCGTATTGTAGAAGGGTTTACTGTAGATAGAGTAAAATTGCTGTCGTTATTGATAAAGACTAATTTGTACAGTTCATTAATTCGTTGAAACTTTCTAAACGATAGCTGAGAACAACACAGGTGCCGAACATTGTTCGAATGCCATCTATGGTGAGGAATATTAATAACACAAGTGGTCAAGATAAAAGAACCGAGATTCCATTTTCTTTTGTGGATAGTAGTAGTGCTGACCCGAAATACGGGGATGACGATGACATTGTAGAGGTAATTATAATACATATAAATAATCGGAAATTCTTTAAATTTACTACTAAACTATAATGTTTATAATAGGTCACTCCGACTACTACAACAACTGGCAAAAACAAAAATCAAGAAGAATGAGCGGTATAGAAAATTACAGTTTAGTTAATTGGGAAATAATGATGCACACTTTGCATTGTTCTACCTACGATGGTAATTATAACACGTTCGCTACCATTATTCGATCGAGGTAAATCTCGTATAAAAACAAGTGTGACACCGGTGCGCAAATGAAATGTTCATACTATAGACAGCATATCACGCGTATATGTGCCGCATGATTGGCGAACATGTTGATGTTACGTCACTAGTTGCAATCGAAAGTATATTCATTGTACGATTTTTTATGTTTTATATACGTATCACAAGTTTATTTAATTATGAGTATTTCACACAATTCATTATTGCTTGTGGAAATAATAACTTTTGTCGTACTATATACTAGAATCAGTATTAATGTAATATAATACATTATAATATTATAATTTTTCTTAATATAATAATAATAACAATGTTACTATTAATAGATGATACTACTTGCTTAATAAAACTTTTCGTTTTTGTATGTATGCATATATGTATATTTATTATATATATATAGGTTTTTCTCTTATTTTTAGAAAATGTAGATTTGATAATTAAAGATTGTAGAAATTAAAAGTCCATCTTTCCAGGCAAAGCGTACCTCCAGCCTCGTTTCAATAATGTTCGTAATGTTTCTTTTAATTTTTGATATCTTGGAAAGACTACTAAATTTTTATTTTCATTTTTGTCCATTTCATGGTCGTACAATTCTTCTGCGATAAGCAAGTTCCAATTTGGTACTCTCGTTTGTGGATTAAATTTCAGCCAAGCTGTGTAACGATATCTATCTGTCCTTAAAGTGTATCCCATAGCTTTTATTTGCTTAAAACGAGGTTCGTCGCTGTTTGGATTCATCGAAGGTTTAATGCCTGGTCTTGGATATTGCCCAAAAGCTGCTTTCTTCCATGGTAGCAACTGCAAATTTTTTCATATGAATGCATCATACGTCATTTCGACTGTTTAATTTTTCGTTACCTCTTGCTTTATAGCGGCTGCTATAAGCGGTACAAGAGAAACTCCTTCGCTGCAAACAAGTTCTGGACGTGTAAATACTCGTTTCATTCGCGTAGCATTTTTCCTTTCATTTTCATTTTCATTGCGGCAGATTGGTATTGGAATATTTGCTAAATCAGCGATAGTCGGAAAAATGTCTACTAACTCTACCAAGGAATCTATGACCATCTGCTTTTTAGGCAGATTAAGTGCAGAATCTCCTATACCTGAGGTCGATATTATTAAAGGTACTCTTAGAGCAACGTCGTAATTACTGTATTTTGCCCATACCGCATGTTCGCCAAGCGACCATCCTATTTTCAGATATTTATTTTCAGTGTGCGAACAATTTAAAAATACTTTGTCCTATCATAATCTTAACTCACCATGATCCGATGTGAGTATTATGGTAGTATTCTTTCGGATTGATAGAATGTCTAATCGATCTATTAATTTACCAATTAGGTCATCGATATAAGACACAGCTGCGTAATAGGATTGCATAATTAATTTGCCAAAGCTATCTGTAAATTAAACAGCAGTAGTGATATAAAGATATAATTAGCGATATAAAGTTTTGAATCGCACTTGGTATTCTTTCCCATGGAAAATTCAGATTCAAACTTTCAATGTCCTTCCTCTTTCTTAAATCTATCCAAGGATTGTACGCGATGCTACTAACATTTTCCGGCCACTCGTATGGATCAGGTACTTTGAATTTACGCAGTGGATGGTGTTCTGAAAAATATTCTTTATAAATATTTCTAACAATGTTAAAAACAATTTGCCATAAGTGGTGATATAAATAAAGTTTACTTAAATATTTTTTCGGATACTTGAAGGGTATATGGGGTTTCTGAAATCCGACTGCCAAAAAGAAAGGAGTCGGATCGTTCGCTACAGTTTGTAGAAAATGTTTGGCTTCTTTTAGTATTTCCATGTCTGGCAGAGTTTTGTTTAGCATTGATGAAACTTTCACAGGACATACCTGAAAGCATGAGATCTTCAGATCGTATTAACTATGAATTGTTCAGAGAAACGATATTGACAAGATTCTGTGCAGGAGGTATATGAAAATTAGTTTGGCAGACTGGAAGATCTTTGTATTTCTCCGTGTATGGGTGGAATGGTACTTCTGTCCACGAGTAAGGGCTATCATCGGAATGATTTGAACTAATCCCTGTGGAGAAGTCCGTATGAAATCAGCAGGTACAATATAATTCGTATAATACGTTCTCGTGCTTTATAAATTAAAGACCTGGATGAAAAACTTTTCCTATAGACTTGGTAACATATCCGCTATTTTTTAAATGTTGAGGCAATGTTGTAAAATTACCAACATCTTTTCTCCAATAGCTATAAAAATCGTAAAGCTGTAGCGAATCTGGTCTCTTGCTTGTTAGAAAAGAATTCCTGCTTGGTGCACACAAAGCTTGCTGAAAACAAATTCATTATGTTTTATCATTTCAATAGATTTATTCCTATATTTATCGTCCCTGTTTCCTTTGGAACGAAGTGCTCTAAAGTTATAGAGTTTAGTACTAACCTGGGCATACGCTCGCGAAAAGACCGCAGCGTTTTCTGCCAATCGGTTTATGTTCGGTGTATAAGCGTTTTTATCGCCGTAACATTCTAAGGCTGGCCTTAAATCGTCAACAATTATTAGAAGAAAATTGTGTTGTTGCGCTGTGCACCAAACGATTGAAATCATTGAATATAATATTAAAAACATCTTATAAGTACACCGAACAGTATGATTGAGCCTATTATGCGCAACGCAATTGAAGTGAAGAGCAACGAACTCTTTTTCCAGGTGGAGCTGCAGAGAATGGGAATACATATGTATTTATGTTACGCGGCTACGGAAGATAATCGAGCGGCCTATTTCTGGAGTAATCTAATCAATTTCAGAAGCTGTTTTTTAGCATTCTTCTTTTAGCTCACTATTGCACTTTATTTTTCAACGTACAGACATACAAATAAAAATGCTACGTAATACTTACAGTCCTACAATATCTAGTATAATAACTACAATGACATGTGTGTAATATAAATTACATTAAAATAATACAATATAAAATAGTAAAAATCATTATGGAAAGTCGAGAATTTTATGCAACGTGCGCACAAATGCTGCAGCAAGTCCATTCCGTTCTTTGCACTGTATTTTTAAGTTTGCCACACCTGGCTTATCGATCTACGAAATTGTATTTATAGTTGATTCGTTCATTGAGTGTTCAATCGAGAATTAACATTTTTTCCACCTGTCTGAGTTGCTTTTCACATTCATTGTACAATCACAAACAACTTGACGCAGTACATTTTTGGGTTTCCTCGGTAGCAATATTTTCTTTTTAGTAGACACCGTTACGCGAAAGGCAGGTGTCGAGTTTGCTAAAACTTTTAAATATAAGATATAGAAAAACAACGGTAATACTTTTCTTCAGGTAATGTACCAAGTTAGAAAGTCGTTATGTATTACGTATAGCCTTCGTTTATATTTCGATGATTAGAAGTCATCGAAAAACGACTCAGAAGTTTCCTCTCTATTCCGAATCTCTAGTATTCGGGAATAGAATGATAAAAATGTGAGTATCGAACGAGGGTCGTTGCACTCAAAATGGTAATAAAGGCGAAACAAAGAATGACTAGCCAAAGGGATAAAGAGTTTAAAAAAACGAACGGGAGAGCTCGTGAAGAGAAAGGAACAACGATGTTTCTTAAATCGAATGCTTACGGCCCTAGTCGAATACTCTAATTTATACCGCTACAATTATTTATCTTCACGATTAAAGACCGATATTAGTCCATCTCGAATCAATCCCGGGATTCCTTTTTAACAATCGACGATAATCTTTGTTCATCGGCATTTTTCGTACAGTCATTTACATTAATATTATGCTTTGCCTTAAAGTCAGTCTTAAAATTTACTTGGGGGCTGGTAGTATCATCTTTGAACATTTCAGTGTAATGAAAACTACTCCCATTTCCAGTCTTTGTATTTGTGCTAGCATTATTGCCAGAACCATTCGAGTGCACTTCACTGAAGTGTTTGTACAGCATTACAGTTGTACTGAATTCTGTTTCGCATCCTGGAATCTTGCATCTGAAATGTATCCCCGGTTAGAACACTCAGGTTTGAAAAATTAGTAATAGGTATGTAGTGATACCGCGAACTTACCGAAATACTTCGTTATTCTTAGTTCCTTGTACTACTGGCAGTTTTGAATTAGCATGATTGTCCTGGTAATGCTTCCATAAACCAGTTACATTGCTCACTTGCGCTCCACAGCCAGGAATCTTGCATCTAATCAACGCACAATAAATTAGATACCATGTATCATAATATTTCTTATCATGACAATGTTTATAAACTTACAAGAAAAAACTGACTGTCGAGGCTTTCCCTTGTTTTAGTTTCACTATCGATTTGCTAGAATTTGAACTAATTGTATTGGCTACTAGTTTATGGCTGTCTTGATGATGACGATAGTGGGATATATATTTATATTTTCTCCCACAGCCATTGCTGGCACACTTGTAGATCTCTTGTTTGTATCTAGACATACGTTGTTTCTTTGGAGTGTATTCTTCGTCATCGGAACAATTGCTGTTCGATTCTATAGTATTTTCTTCGTTTTTCGAAGAGTCGCGATTTAAATCATTTCTGAAGATTCGTTCGAGATTATCCAATTCTATTCTGTGCTCTTGATTCCTCGAGCTCATCGTGCAAACCTCGTTCTTCGAGTTTTTGGTAATCGTGATATCTCCGTTTACATAGACTACGTTATTCTTCTCTTGGGAATGTTCTACTTGAAGTTCCGAACACTTATTCGTATTGCCCTCGTACTTGCATAGGAAATTCTCTGTACTTAACATTAGATTTTCGGCGATAGGAAAGCCACTAGCTTCGTTCAACGACTCGCCGGTAGAAGGGTAATCATCTTTGTTCGAGCTATCGTTCGGAGGATTTTGATCGTGGGGGTGTTCTTTCTTTTGTTGCTGCATATTGTCGTTTCTATGAATACCTTGTTCGTTATTATCGTCGTATTGGTGTGGTTTTATTGCAAAAATTTCGTTCTGTCTCTTCTCGTAGCAATCCTCGGTGCTCTGTACAACTTCTTCGTCCATCACGTTTTCCAGATCCTCGAAACATATTACTTCTGGTTCGGTTGGCAGTGTTGGCGGCTGTCTATGACAGCTTTCGATATGTTCTTCTAAATTACTACTGGTAGTGTGTAAAGACCCGCAATTCGTGTATGGACATATAAATACATTCGTTTCGTTATTATGCCATTCTTGGTAATGACGCCACATGCTTCCAGGATCAGATAACTCCTCTCCGCATCCTGGCTCCCGGCATCTGTGTACGATCAATGTATTATACATATAAACATCGGTTACTCGGTTACATTAGAAGATAAACCTGAATCAACTTACATAAATCTAATCTTCAAAGCTTCTAGAGCCTCGTGTGTTTTGTATTCATCTTGGTTTGTAAATATTTTGCCGCAACCTCGTTGTTTGCATGTATAAATTTCCTAAAAAAATTGATAATTTGTCAAGTAGATGGTAGCACGACGAATCGAGGAAACGAGTGCAAGTGCAGTGGAAAGCGACGATAAACTCTGGGAAGATTTTACTGGATAAACGTTAAAACGCTCAAAACGCTAAAACGCTACGGCGATTTGTTTTGAGTTAGGGGTCATTGAACCCGAGAAATGGCTCCGGCGGTTTTACCTTTTTCGGGGCTATTTCCTCGATGGTGCGATTCCTCGATACGAATCTGATGACGCTGACTTCGGTGGGTCTGTCGGTGCAAGCGTCCGTACCCTGGCCCATCCTGGCCGGTGTCCGCGGAAAAACGGCTGTGAACGACGCGTTTCGTGGCCTCACATAACCTGCGCTCATCGAGACGGATGGTTCGGTAAGGAATTTTTCCTACACCTTGAATGAAACTCCCGGACCCGCGGTCATATCCACGAACGGGATGGTTTGTCGGGCTACTTACCAACAAACTGCGCTCCCGTTCGCGCCGGTTTATCTTTCCTCTTGCACCTCACATTATACCGTCGTTAATAATATCAATCACTTGTTGTCATTTCAGTGCAACCGGGCTACCATTGCTTTCTCGTCCACCATTTAACGCACCCCGCCGCGCCGCGCCTCTAAATACAATTGAGAACCACTGTCAGAGAATGCGCCGCGCCGTTAGAACCAAAGAGTATCCCTACGGTTAGAACCATGTTAGAACATAACAAATCCAATGCTGGTTTGATTTGTTCGGCTGGCAAACCTGGCGAATACATTTATCCTTGCAAATATTTTCATTCGATTACGTCTGTACATCTGCACTGCAACGTTCATTAGCAATGTTTATTTCTCATTTATGTCTTTCATTGTTACAGAAAATGTTTTTCTGATAAAAGAGTCCTTTCCCTTCTCATCTCTTCTCTTCTCTTCCCTTCCCTTCTCTTCTCCTCTCATCTCTTCTCTTCTCTTCTCTTCTCTTCTCTCCAAACGCGTAGATTGGCAAATGTCACAGGATTGCATCGACGCGCGACGGTGGCGTCAATTTTAAAAGTACCGCTTCTCTCTCACTCTCTCTCTCTCTCTCTCTCTCTCTCTCTCTCTCTCTCTCTCTCCCAAATGAATCTTTTATGTACATATAATCTTCATCTCCGTTTGCGTTTATTTCGCTTAACATCCATCCATTATTTCAGAATCGAAATGATATTCTTACGGAATACGCAATTGACATGTAAGAACGAACTTGTTCACGTTGCCGTTCACTATTGTAGAATTTATTAGAATTTACTTAAAACGCGATGGACTTTAGTGGAACGTTCTACCAGATAATGAATATCATTGTTCAATAAATTTCAAATTTAAAATCTGAAAGCCGTTTATTTCTATCATTTTCAGTTTCGAATAAATTTAACTGCATGTCTGAACTGTGGTGTACCGACGTTTCTTACGCGAAACGAATTCAGTAGATTATGCCAAGTGCAATCATATGCTTCTTTATGACATTCTAAACGTTGAACTGGACTGTGTGTTACAGGGTGTGAACGCGTGAACCGTTTGCGCTTGGATGTCAGACGGGTCACTGTCAGTCAGGATGCGAGCAAACACGTCAGTATCGATTTACCTTGGCACCTGGTCTGTCGTGCCGCAGGTCTCTATCAATTTGCCATCGTTCTCGGTTCAAGTTTAGTTTGCGAAAATTAATGTAGTTCCACTTTCAACCGAAGGATGCACTCTTACCGCGTGCTGTTTATCGTTTCGGCAGCATGGTCCATCTGCTGCAGCCATTGTGCTGGCGGTCAAGGTCGGCGCTATCTCTTAGACTCGATCGGTCGCGTTCAAGTATCTTTTTCACGCTGTTTCATTATCCTTTTACTATACTTTCATGTTCGCAGATGAGTTTGCGGAGACGATGGACGACGAGGATAGACCTACGATACCATCGCACATAGTAGTCACGTCTTGGAATGTACGCCTCGCAATTTTATAATTTTAAACGAACAAGCCCGATTTTTCCTAACACGCGCGAAATTATAATCTACAATTCTATTTGTACATATATGCGTAGATTAGTTTCTGTCCGCGTTAATAATTACGAAGCGGTCGTTTCTCATATGAAAAAATTTGATCCAGCGATCCTGAATAATGTGTATTTGTCGCAGGACATGCCATTCTCTGGAATCGTGGAGGAGAACGGAAAATGGGTTGGCAGAGGATACGCGTTTTACATCTTCGATTTGGTCAGCGCGAAGCTAAATTTCACGTACAGCATTGTTCCACCAAACGAGCATGTCCTCGGGGACGAGAATAACGGTGTACTCGGATTGCTTTATGAAAAGGTGAACCATTTTTAATGTTAATTTCATCCTCGTCCTAACTGGGCGACGCACAGTGGTGCCAAGGCAGCAAAAAATCTATTTTATAAATTTTATAGAAAATTATTTTATAGATTTAAAAAAAAATTTTTTACGGAGATATACGCATGGTAAATAACTATTTCCTCGCTCCTGGGAATTCATCAGTTTTCAGTGCGATAGTTATGTAATTACTCCGCCTATAATTGAATACTTAGGGGTCTACAAATCATATGGGTTATTGCAAATGGCTTCAACTATTAACTGGCAAAAAAATTTTCCAAAAAAAGTTGTTTAACATTAAGTAACATGGACTAATCTGAAGCCCCTTTGCGTTACGCTCATTTTTTATTTATGGAGGAATACAAAAAATCCTTTGAATAGCTTCGATCTGGAACTAATTGTTTTAGCAAGTTATAATATTGATCTAGCTTTGTGCAAAATTTCATGAGATACTTCGAGATGCTTTCGCCGCAATTTAAGTTTAAATATCAACTTTCGGAATTTGCAAGAATAAATCGCACGGAGGTCACGATTATTTGATGTTTCAGGTGAAATTTTTAAGGGATACATATCAGATAATTAAAAAAAATGTGACATTCATACATATAAAAAAATATTTAATAACAATTTTTTATGTTAAATAAACAAAGTTTTCGTTCACTGGACCACTGTCGCAAAAATGCAACAGATATTTTTTGGTAGTGCTACAATGAACGCTATAAAAATAATTCATGTAAGATAAAAAAATTGTTATTGAATATTTTTTTATACATAAAACATTAATAAATCATATGCACTTCACATTTTTCTTTATTAATTAGAAATATTCCTAAAAAATTTCACCTGGAACATCAAATAATCGTAACTTCCGCACGATTCACTCTTGGAAATTCTGAAAGTTGATATTTAAACTTAAATTGTGGCGGAAGGGTCTCGAAGGGTCTCATGATTTTTTGCACAAAATTAGATTAATAGTACACCTTGCTAAAACGATTAGTTCCAGACCAAAATCTATTAAAGGATTTGTTGTATGCTTGCATAAATAAAAAATGGGCAGAAAACAGAGATTTTCGATTAGCCCATATTACTTAATGTTAACAACTTTTTACACACATTTTTTGCCAAATAAGCGTTGTACCTGTGACAATCTCTCCACAAATTTTCAAACAAATTCGTTGGATAGTTTCGTTTTTACAGATTTTTTGTCGCTTTTTGGCCATTTGGCACCACTGTGCGACGCCGCGCAGCCCGCCGGTTGAATCATTTCCCTGCATACAGCAATGCGCGTATTGGATTTCGGTTCACTGATATGCGATAGCCGAGATAAATATGTAGGTAACAGGCAAGGTTAATTATCGATAAATAATTACCTATCCTTATCATCCAAGGAAGCTTGTCTATCTTTGAGCACGATCAAAAGAATTGTTTTTATTTGAAGTAGAAAGTGGACATGGCTGTTGCGTTTCTTCCGGTCTTGCCGGAAATGGGACGGTTCTGCGAATTCAGCATCTATTTGGACGAAACCAGATTAACGGCTGTAATGAAGAGACCGAAGGAGTCGGCCAGCGGTTCCGGTCTTCTCGCACCGTTCGAGAGAACAGTTTGGTTTCTAGTTTTGGCATCTTTGACCTTCATGGGACCGATTATTTACCTTTTCGCCAGTATTAGGTCAAAACTGTATTGTATAGCGTAGACGCGAAAAAAGCTTGAAATCTCCGATTCTAATTCTATCAATCTGTCTACATTGTTACAGGGCAAAATTATGGCACGACCCGAAATCTGAAGGATTCGGCGTATCCTCTTGCGTCTGGTTCGCTTATAGTTCTCTCTTGAAACAAGGAACAAACATCGTTGCTAAGACAGGTAAAATATTTGATTTTCTTTCGAGAACGATTCCGAGTAGCATATTCATTTTGAAATTGAATCGCATTTTTCTCAACTGCAGATTCGACGCGAATGCTTTTTGCCACATGGTGGATTTTTATATTGATATTAACGTCGTTCTACACTGCGAATCTTACGGCGTTCCTCACGAAACCGCAATTCACTTTGTCCATCAGCTCTCTGCAGGACATCGTCCAGAAAGGATACAGTTGGGTTACCTACAAAGGCCGTACCGTTGACTTTCTTCTTTCTCAGGTGGTACTCGATTCTCCTACTCCGTTCGTATTCACGAGAGAAACTATTTTTTCAGGAGCACGTCAACGATTTGAGTTTGCTGAATGTTAGCAGATGGCAAGGAAAGGGAGAATTCAAGTTTTACGAGCCATCGAAAGCCATACTGAAATCCGTGGGCACAAGTACGTGTCGACTAGCGGTCGCTAAGATACGCTCAAGTTTAATATTGATGAATGACACTATGTACGCGTGCGAGATCAGTTATTTAACGACCATTGTCTGAGAGAGTCGCGTTTGCAATTTCGGCAGTAGCCTCTATCTATGTTGAGGGGGTTTTTCGTTTGATAAGCCGACCGATCTATCGATGCGTATTTAGACGCGTACAAATCGTAACTGTCAGTGCGCCTCAGCTATACGAAATTCTATATCTAACGTCCGTACACCAACACACACGCACACAAGTACACCCATCAACCGAGTAAACCCAAACATCGTACCGGTCGGTGACGACCTCACACACACACACAAACGCAAACTTTGAAATATATCCAACAATCTAATCTTAGGTTTTTCGTACATAATTTATGCGTTCGTACTAACAGGTTATTTCATCCCTTCGTTCCTTTAGAAAAACTGTTCCTAGCAGAAGCTCATTACCTGCAAACGCTAATATTCGAGGATTACGTGAGCAAAACTCGCAACCGAACGGACCACAACTTGCGTTGCACCTACGTTATAATGCCTGGAAGCATTTTGGACACGAATCGAGCATTCGGTTTTTCTCGTGGTTCAATCATTCGAAAGCCTTTGAATCAAATGCAAGTGTCCACGTAAATTTGTCTACACGAAAGGAACGAATGCGAACGGATCATCGAATAAATTGATTATTTGATTACAGGTTGATTAGATTGGTGGAGTCAGGTATCGTACAACAAACGCAACAGGAAGATCTTCCACTAGCTGAAATTTGTCCTGTGGATCTTCGCTCGACCGAAAGACAGCTCCGAAATACCGATCTACTTCTGACATATAAAGTTGTTATAGCTGGATATACGATCGCAGCAATCTTCTTTTTAATAGAAATCATTTATTCGTTTCTGGCAGGCTGGGTAAAACGTAAAAAACGACAGAACCTGCGTACTTCTCGATTAACAGCAGCGAGGGCAGCGAATCCTATGGTTAAACATCTTCCACCCCCTAAACAAGTGCATTTCTTAAATGAAATTCCGCAAGCGAATTATGGAAATTCCCAACATGTCTTGACGCAGGGGGAACAACAATTAATTAACGGGAGAAATTACTACGTAGTTGTAGACCGAGGAGGAGATCGAAAATTAATACCGATTAGGACACCTTCTGCTTTTCTGTTTCAATATTCCGTTTAAATGTGTTTAGCAATTATAATGAGAACAAAAATATGCATTTTACAATACTTTTTCTATTCACGTGAATAACTTGTTAAACGAATAAACAAACAATGATCCGATATACGTTTTTCGTTTTACTATATCCTCTTCAATACATACATATATTTTATCATAATGCAATTTATACTCAGCAATCCTGTGTGGTATGTGGAAGATGAGTGTCTACTCATCTTTGCGTATCAATTTTGAAGAAATTTGATGCATAGCTAATGACTATGTAGTTATTAATAATTTCCAGAGGGCATATTGAGGAGAGTCCGAGGTACGACCAGGATAGAAAGAAAAACAGTGGCGCCATCCCTGGTGCCGGATTTGTGAACTAATTCTCCTCATCTTCACTATGTGTAAGACAAGGCCAACGATAGTGTGCGACAAAGACAGTAAATGCATCGCTCGAGCCACCTCCTTTTTGCGACACTTCGAATCTCCTGGTAGGTATTAGGCGTACATGCCCAGCAAGGAAGTATCCGATAAGGACAGACTTATGCAATTTTCGGAGAGGTACAAGGACAAACGCAGACCTTTCTCACTCATCCATCATGTCGATGGAAAATTAATTAATAACTCACTTGTTAATATTGATTTATAAATATTTCCAACTAGCGAATACAGAATGTATCTTCCGCTACTTATACATATAGTTTTTCGTACGTGTTTCGCGTGAGTTCTGTTCGTGTTTTACGCATGCTTGCGGGTGTTTTGGGTGTGTTTTTTGTGGGTGTTCTGCGCGTGTTTTGCGTGTATTTTGTGTGCGTTTTTCGTGTGTTTGTACATGCCTTTCGCGAGTTTTCTGCGTGTTTTGTGTGTGTTTCGTGCGTGTTTTGGGGGTCTTTTGGGCGTGTTGATCTCCACTTATCCATTTCTCCAATTCTTCATTTCTTTATCTTTATCCTTGTCGTTATTTTTTCTTTTTTTTTAAACACACAGCACGCAATACACGCGCAAAACACGGACTAAACTTGCGCAACTTGCGAAACTGACACATTTTTTTTACTTAAACGATTGTTTAAACAAATAAATTTGTATTATTTAAACAAATGTTTAAACTAATACATTTTTATTACTTAAACGATTATTTAAACCAATAAATTTTTATTACTTAAACGATTGTTTAAACAAATAAAATTGTATTATTTAAATAAAGATTAAACCAATACAATTTTATTACTTAAACGATTGTTTAAACAAATACATTTTTATTATTTAAACAATTTTATCATGTATTGAATGAATTCATTATTCTAGTTTCTGGTTCGTTTTAATAGACATTTTGTTTTCGGTTTAAATTAATTTTGATTTTATATTCAACGTGAATGGTTTATTTTTTATGAATTCAGATTTATTCTTCGACTGTCAATTAATTGAAATTAAATGAATTTGTTCTTTGTGTTACAGAGTTCTTCGAGGCTGCCTACCTCGATGCCTGAGGCTTCCTACCTCGATGACCAAAGACGACATCGATAGCTAAGATCGAGAGCCAACTTGTCGTGCTTTCTTCAAGGGGGAGAGAATGTAAGTAACAAGACATATCTTCCCAATTAAACTATCTTATTGAATATTTTCTTTTAAAATTATTAATGAAAAATTATACAGCCTCCACAAGCTGAATAAATTTTCCATATGATAGAGATACAAGCTAACAATTCGAGGTAACGATTCGTTTCCACTGCTTTGCTATTTTTATTTCGAAAATAATTTAAATAGACTCTTTTTAAATCCCGATGGAATTGTACGAATCGATTTTAATATAGTTTTGTTTTTTTTATTCCAGGACTCTAACACAGCTTCTCGTCCCCCCAACCCCAACAAGCAGTGAGTAAACAAACAACTTTCGTTTTTATTGCTCTATTTCTTTAGTAGTTGATTTTGACGAATCAGTGATCGTGAGAACACCAGGCGTTCCTGCAGGTAGTAATCTGTTTCCTAGCTAGGTAGGGTCTTTTTATACGTCGCGTTTTTTTTTGTGAATGAAGCAATTTCGATAATCGAATCTCCAATATGCGATATGATTAAGAATCTTTCGTAATTTGGTACACAATTACTAGAGTCACTTTTTATCGTTCAGATAATCGTTCGTATTTTATAATTAGTTTGAATTGCTCGGAAGCGTTAGGTACCACGTACAAAATGACGATTCACGACGGATAGATTCTTGAGACAAAGCAAATACGCACATCCATTTAACCTTATTACCTTCACGAGTACTTTACATTTAGTAGAGTACTGTTTCCATTGTTTCGAAACTTTGTTTTGTCGAAAATGTCGTCCGAGAGTTTTCAAATATTTCCTTAAAGATTCAAAATGAATATATCGAATAAATTAAAATCTTGCTCGGTCTCTCTCTCTCTTTCTCTCTCTCTCTCTCTCTCTCTCTCTCTCTCTCTCTTTCTCTCTCTCTCTCTCTCTCTCTCTCTCACTCTCTCTCACTCTCTCTCCTCGTGGTGAGACCTGGGCAATCGGTATTATTCTCTATTTGTAAGAACTTCTAGTATCTTAAAAATAGAGAATAATATCGAGCTAATAACTGCTCATTTACAATTTGCGATAACATTGTAAAAAAGAATGTGTAAAATAGAACATTGTAAAATGAATCAAAAATTAAAAAAGTTTCCTATTTGAATTGACATTGTAAGCGATACGTAGTCTTTGAACTTGTGCCGGCCTTAGTCCTACCCTTAGTCCTACCCTTAGTCCCTCTTTGTCGTCTCTACGTTCTTCTCTATGTTCGGCAAGCTTCAAATAACGATTCTTAAAAATTTGTCAAAATTGTTAATTTTGCAGGTCTGCAAGACAGAGTACAAGTATGCAAGTCTGCAAGTATTGAAGTACCAAGCCGATGAAAATGAGCTTTCAGGTTTTTACAATAGAAACATGAGAGTATATATCTACTAAAAATAATTTTAGTTGAAAAAAAATATTTTGTTAGTTAGTTTGGTAGTTCAATACATAATTATGATTTAACGAATAAAGATTGATACTTTTGTAGCGGCCATCGGCACGAACGATTATCACAATTACCACAGCTGTTTTTGAGAAAGCCGTTACTCGTCTTAGCAGTTTTTGTTATGGCACGTATTGGCCATTAGATTTTTTACCATCGGCTTCAACAACTCGTGCGGTACCATAAACCTTGAGTTTCCGAAGGGACCGCGTCAAGGACGCAAGAAGTCCCCGAAGAAGTACCTGATTGGCTAAAAAGGCTAATTCAGCCCCGGCCAATCAGGACGATTTGGGGAATAGTTAAAAAGCTCCGTAAGCTTGAAGGCGAGCGTTAGAGACCGTTAGAGAGTCTGAGTCAAGCCCGAGATTTCGAATCGCGTCGTGTCATAGTCTAGGCCATTAAAGCACATCGCTGTAACTCAGGACTTTAATAAAAACCATCCTACCGAGATCGAACGCGTTGGGAGATTTAGTTCAAAGTTCCCCATACCTCTACACTTTATTTTGCAGACTTGTAAAATTAACAATTTTGGAAGTTTTGAAAAATCCTTCCTACCGAGAATGATCAAACCTCGGGACTGTGAGTGTCAATGATCAGTACAGGTTATTTGAAATTGGCCGAACATAGGGAAGGCGCGTAACAAGTTCCTTCACAGCGGAGGAACTTGGAAAAATTTTCGTCCAAGAGCCGACGGAGTAATACACCTGGCCATTATTTGCTAATAACTCGGTAACTACGCTTGGTTGCGAATTTGGAATTACGATATTTATTGTTAGAAACTTTCTATATTACATTGGTATTACGTCGGAAATTGTTTTCAACATTTTAGGGTGTTTTGTGGGTATCTTGCGCATGTTCCGCTCATATTTCCCGCCTGTTTCCCGCATGTTTGCCCCATGTTTCCCGCATGTTTCCCGCCTGTTTCCCGCATGTTTGCCCCATGTTTCCCGCCTGTTTCCAGCATGTTTCCCCCATGTTTCCCGCATGTTTCCCGCATGTTTCGCGCATGTATCGCGCACGTTTCTCACATGTTTTGCGCATGATTTGCGCATGATTCCTGCATGTTTCGCGCATGTTTTTCGCGCGTTTTGCGCACGTTTGTCGCATGTTTTGCCCATGTTTTTCGTATGTTTTGTACGTGTTTATCGCATGTTGTGCGCATGTTTCGCGAATGTTTCGCGCATGTTTTCCGCATGTTCATCGCATGTTTTTCGCATCTTTTTTATCCATGTATTACGCATGTTTTGTGAGTGTTTTGCGTATGTTTTGCGCATTTTTGTGCATTTCTCCCAGGTTTTTCGCTTTTTCGCAAAACAAAAAGAAACTAACAAGAAAAGAGAGTCATGGTTTCAAACATGGACACGGGCATGGTGCAAAACATAGCTATTGTTCTGAACATGGTCGCGAACATGGCCATTCTTCTGAACTAGACTATGAACATGGTCGTGGACATAGCCATGGTCACCGACGAGATATTTAGAAAGACTGCCAGCCTTACGGGAGAATGTGTCGCTCGAAAAATACGGTGTTCTCTACTGCCCTCTAGGATAGATTTTGGCTGGAGTAAGAAACAGAAGGCCAACGACGGTATTTCGTCGGTGCAAAAGACCACTAAGGAAATTCTCGTCGGTGAGAAGGTGATTCATCACGGACCCATATCGATTATCAAATGTTACATTCTCCCACCAGAGTTGGGCAAAATATTTATCTAAATAAAAATTTCGAATAACGAATAAAAGATAAAAAATTTCCTTATTCGAAGGTTCGAATAAAAAAAGTATCTTTATTCGACGAGTATCGAATAAATAATTTTATTCGACGTGAATTTATCCGACAAAAAAGATAATTTTTTTTATTCGAAGTGGGTTTATTCGAACTTCGAATAATTTTTTCATCTTTTATCTGTATCTTTTATTCGAAGGCTTCCAATAAATCTTCGAATAACTTTTGCCGAGCGCCGAGCATCAAAGACTCAGCGAAGACAGACGACATACAATGTAAGCGGATGGAGAATCGCGCACGAATGAAAGTTTAAACTTTTAGATTTTTCAATATATCCTCATCAAATTGTGACGAGCGAATGGAGGGGATTTTCCTGATGAAAATGAGGTGAAATTCGAGTGTAATCGAACAAGTTTCACTGATACCTAATTTTACGATAAAAATTACAGTCTCATTAAAGACAGTCCAAATGATGTCGTGTTTGGACTCATTTCGATCGGAACAAGCTCTACAACTCGTTCGTCTTAACAATATTGTTCTGATTAAAAACATACAAGCATAAATTGCCAATAATGCAGGATTCTCCGTCTGCTTACATTGTAGGCTGTTGGTCGGTCGCTGGTCTTTGAAGTTCGGAGCTCGCAGAGTCGCGAGATATCGGTGTGAAACAACTACCAATCCAATTGCAAAACTTCATTGTTTTTCATGATTTTTTTATGGGACTTGCGCCAACTAATTCGTGGCATTCTTCTGATTAAAATGACACTAAACACGGTACAAATTGGACTGTATTTAGCATTTTTATCCGAAGATTTATTCGAAGGCTTCGAATAAATCTTCGGCTAACTTTTGCCAGTTCGACGAATAAACGGCGACGACGGGCGACGAGGACCGACGAGCGATATTTATTAATTGTATTGTTAAATTTCATTTTTTGTGAGTAATTGTTAATACATATAGATTAGTAACCACATCTAGACTTTTGCCCGAAATTTGGCTATTTGACAAATTTGAAAGTCCCATAAAAAAGTAATTACTAATAAAAAAGTTTATTTTTTTATTTAAAGGCCTGAGCTCACGCCGGTTATTGATATTTATATTTGAGAATTTCTGGCGATTTTTTGGTTGAAAATGAAAGACACGTAAAAATTACACAAATGCAGGTTTTTTTATAGAAATTGAAACAGTAACATCGATCCTATTTTTACAGTATCAACATATCATTAGAACTTTTTTTAATCGAAAAAGTAACTATTATGAAATAAATTTTTACAACAGAGTCAATAAATTCATGTGTAAAGCTAAATTAAACTAAAAATGAAATGGTTCAAAATTTCAAAGGTCTAAAAAGAACTACGATTCATAAGTGTCTACAGTTTCATTCGATCCCCGCTTTGGTCATTGGGCGATACATGTGTACAACTACATACATTGTAACGCGCGCTCCAGTCTTTGACTGCTCTTATCCTCGTTACAGCATTCGAATACGCTCCAAAAATTATTCGAAGTCGAATAAACCGCCGAATAAAGACACAGATGAAAATGAACACTTTATTCAACGCTAAAGATGAATCGCTCAACCCAATGAAAAATTATCTTTATTCGTCGAATAAATTCATTACGTGTGGAATAGAGACAACATAATTATTTTTATTTGACGCGTAATAAATAATTTGCCCATCTTTGCTCCTACAATTATATTATATTATATATTATATTAATTCATCCACGTGATTCTCTCTCAAACTCTATATTATTCGGAATAGTACGTTAAATAAACGTTACTCTGGTTTTCAACATATTTCTGTTCCCACAGATCGATTCTTGGAACAATTATCTATAAAAAAAGTGTAAGGATATAATGCTTGTTCATGAAATATTTTTAAATTATAAATTAAGATATCTCATATGGAAGTAGAAATTGATTTTCCTAAAAGTATGCTTTAATAATTTCTTACGTAAAATATTTCTACGAATTTTTGGTCCTTGATATTAGTTTTACTTTCAATATTTTAAATTTTAAAAAGCAACAGTAAAAAAAATCTGTTTAATTCGAATACGTTCGTCGGAGAATGTAACATTTGACAATCGATATGGTTCCGTAATGATTCACCTTCTCACCGACGAGATACCGTCGTTGGCTTTCTGTTTCTTACTCCAACCAAAATCTATGCTAGAGGGCAGTCGAAATCCTCGTATTTTTCGAGCGACACATTCTCCCGTAAGGCTGGCAGTCTTTCTAAATATCTCGTCGGTGCCATGGTTCTGAACTTGGCTGCGAATATGGTCGTGAACATGGCCATGGTTCTGACCATGCTAAAAGTTGTCCAGGATCTGTTCCATGTTAAAAAGGCGATGTCACAAAAGTGGGAACGCCGAAATTACCAAATTAACTGTTGCTATAAACTGTTTTTATAACATTTGAAGTTAGTGTTCTTTGGGTATTGAGTGAAAGTCCGCTCAATGTAACAACAATAGTTTATTAACAGAAAACAAAAACCCAACAGCGTAACAAAACAAAAGAACGATGTAACAACGAGACAAAATATGTCAGCGATACGAAACGGTTCTATTCTGCGGATAGACGACAACAAACAACGCTGTCATCCGTTAGAGTTCGCGCTTATATCTATCCCCGTGTCCCCCAGAAATTTCCTTCAAACAAGGAAACTTCTGGAGTGGGGATGTCGCTATCCTGGACGTGCCCCTTGGAGAAAGTTCATGTCCTTGGACCGACCACGCGTGTCCTGGTGAAAGTCGAGGGTTGGCGGCCACACCGCGGCGTTCCACAGGGATCGGTCCTCGGACCGCTCCTGTGGAACTTGGCGTACGACGCGGTGCTGCGGGTTGTCCTCCCCCCGGATACGGGTGTCATCTGCTATGCAGATGACACCCTGGTTTATGCCGAGGGGGAGGATTAGAGGAGGACCAGGCACCTCGGGGAGGCCGCCCTGGACTGCGTGGTCGGGCGAATCCGGAGAATGGGGTTGACCGTGGCCGCCACAAAAACCGAGACGATTTGGTTGTATTCGCCTCGGGTGTGGCGGCTACCCCGCGGTCAAGATCTCCGGATTCGCGTCGCTGAAACCTCCGTCGCGATCGGGCCCAGGATGAGGTACCTGGGCCTGATCATAGACGGCCGCTGGCGATTTGATGGACACTTCGAGCTCCTCGCCCCCCGACTAGAGAGGACGGCAGCCGCATTGGCGCGGCTGCTGCCGAATGTCGGGGGGCCGGATTTGAAAGTACGCCGCCTCTATGTGGAGGTGGTGTGGTCTATAGCCCTGTATGGGGCCCCCGTATGGCACCGCTCGCTTGAGGCCAGCACGCCCAGCCGCAAGCTCTTTGAAAGAGTGCGGCGGCGGCTGGCCTTGCGGGTCATACGGGGGTACCGCACCATCTCCACCGAGGCGGCGGGACTCCTCGCCGTGATTCCACCCTTCACTGTGGTGGCGGCGGAGCGGGCGAAGCTATACCACATCGCCCGCTCCTTCCGCCGCCCGCCGGGGGTGGAACTCACGCGCGAGGAGGAGTTGGAGCTCGAGGGCCACAATCGCCAGGCCCGGACGGAAAGTTTATCGGAGTGGAGGGCGCTGCTAACGCCCTCCACACGTCCGATTGTCCGGGCCCTCCTACCCATATTTTATATATGGTGCAGGAGGCGGGGAAGGTTGACCTTCCGCCTCACGCAGGTGCTCTCCGGCCATGGCTGTTTTGGAGAGTACCTGCACAGAATGGGGCGGGAGCCGACGGCGCAGTGCCACCACTGCGGCGAAGATGTTGACACGGCGCGGCACACTCTGGAGGAGTGCCCAGCTTGGGCTGAGCCGCGCCGTGTCCTTAGAGCCGCGGTGGAAGGGTGGGACCTCTCGCTGTCGACCGTGGTCGACCACATGGTCGACAGCGTGAGGTCGTGGAAGGCGGTGGCCTGCTTCTGCGATGATGTTATCAAGCAGAAGGAGGCCGCCGAGCGGGCCCGGGAACGGGACCCGGGCTCCGCGAGGAGGGTGTGGGCGCGGGGACGACCCCCGCGCCGTCGTGTGCCCCCCAGGAGGAGGGCGGAGAGGGTAGGGAGGGCGCGGGGGTCTCCCCCGCGCCAACGTGTGCCCCCGGTGGTGGGGGGCGGAGTGGGTCTGGCGCGGGGAGTTTCCCCACGCCCTGTTATGCCCCCACAACTGGGGGCGGTGAACTTGGGGGCCCGGGGTGTGAGCTGACCCGGACCCCCGGGGGGAGCATAGCTCCCCCCGTGATAGGCCGACACCCCCGGGTTATTTTCCCGATGTAGGGGGGTGTCGGTCCGTCCCTCCCCGATTGGGGAGGGGGATACGTGGGGGGTTGTGGGGAAAGGAAGGGTCGGGGCGTGCCGGATCACGCCTCCGACGGCCTTTCCTTCCGGTGGCGGCGTCTTCTTGCCTCGGCCGGGGCTGGTTCCTTCGGGATACCGGCTCCGAGCGGGGCACGAAGACTCCGGGAGCTGTGGGTGGACCGAGCTGGGGCTCGGGAAGCCCAATCCGAAGGCTCCAGGGATGGGGACACCGGGCGGGTCCCTCCGCCCGGGGTCTTATAGCGTAGGCAGTGGGGGAGGTTAACCCCTCCCCCGGGGCATGATGATAGCTGGGGGGTGTCCTGTTGAGTACTCGCGTGATCCAGGCACCTCCCGTGTAGCTTAGGTGGGCGTGAGGTTTTAGTGGGTAGTCTCCGGGGGCTCGCCCCCCGGGGAGAATCCCACATAACCCCGGCTTCCCCCAGGGAGTCGGGGTATGTATAAAACATTTCCTCACGATAAAAAAAAAAAAAAAAAAAAAGGGTTGGCGGCCAAATATGCATGCCACGGAAAAACCCCGAACCTGGTCGCAAAATGTGCACACCAGGTAGGAATCGACATCCGGCGACTAAATGTGTGCTCGGGAAGAGCTTGGGCCTGGCGACCAAATGTGTCTAAGGTCCCAGCCCGCAGACAATACTCCTACCTGGGTCCGATTAACTTTTTTCCAAGGGGTCCGCTACAAACACTTAGCATAATATACAACATAATCTTATATGTAAATAGGAACATTTTTTTCAGTCTGATATTGCGATCCAAAGCTCTTTCTCAATAAAAAAGATCAGGAGCCTTATGAAACGAACCTAGAAAGTAGGTGGCACGGCACAAGCTATTGCTGTTCTTGTCGTACAATCAACCCTTCTTGTCTTACTTATTGCTGATATTAGAATAACGAGTGTACATTCGAAAAATCAATTATAACTATTTCATTAAACATAAACTCCATTCGAAACTGATATGACAGGATGAATAAAGGCCCATACTACTTTCCTCAATTATTATAATGCATAAATCAATCATGGAATTCGTGGAAACATTAAATGTTTCTAGGCTTGTCTCATTACTGGAAGCTAGTAAGTAGATGCTAGACCAACAATTGTTAATAATTAACAAACTAGAACTAAAATCTTGTTAAAACCACGTTAGGAAGATTGCCGGAGGATCACTCTAGATTCCTCAAATATAAAAGTACATAAATTATATCGGTAGGCTTATAATTAATGCAGACAGTATTGAATTGTTTCAGATAAATACAGTGCGGCGGTTCCAAAATCTGTTAATAACTATTTAATTAGATACAAAATTTGATCAAAAACTATATCTATAAGTAGCGGAAGGTACACTCTGTATTCGCCAGTTGGAAATATGCGAGTTATTAATTGATTTTCCATCGACATGATGGATGAGTGAGAAAGGTCTGTGTTTGACCTTCTACCTCTTCGAAAATTGCATAAGTCTGTTCTTGTCGGATACTTCCTTGCTTGGCATGTGCGCCTAATACCTACCAGGAGATTCGAAGCTCTGCGAAAAGGAGGTGGCACGAGCGATGCATCTACGGTCTTTGTCGAACACTATCGTTGGCCTTGTCTTACACATAGGGAAGATAAGGAAAATTAGTTCACGAAGCCGGCACCAGAGATGGCGCCACTGTCGATGAAGTATTTTCTGTATACATAATTGATTTGAGCCGCTTCTCGCATTACGACTTTCGGAAAGACGCGGCACAAATCAATTGTGACCGCATTATTATATTATCTCGAGCAACGGTTATTAATTGCTATTGCTAATAAACTCTGTCAAACTCAAACACTGTCGGTGGCGCGCTGCCGTAATAACATTTGGGACTACATATTGTATACAATGTATACGTACATATGTACGTATGTGGAATAGAATAGAATAGAATAGAATAGAATAGAATAGAATAGAATAGAATAGAATAGAATAGAATAGAATAGAATAGAATAGAATAGAATAGAATAAAATAGAATAGAATACCAAGATGTTATATTGACCATTTTATTTATTCGTCTCTCATTGGATACAGAGTAATTTCAGTATAGAATTTTAATTACAATATCCGACATTATTTTATAAAAGTAAATACAATTATATCGTTAACAATAATAATGCGCGTAAATCGGTTAACACACGCTCCGAACATTGGCTAAAGCGTTCACGATTCACCGTAGTAGGAATAAATTTTACAGATATACGCTCACTTATGGTTAATTCGTGTTTAATTACAAACGAAGCCGATCGCGAACGGTTCTTCATCCCGGGGCTTATTTACAAGTAGAACTCGAACCGAATGATTCGTCTTCCGTGAAACGATTCGTGGTCGCGAGCTCGACGCTCGCAGAGAGGAGATCGTCTCCCTTCTTCTTTTTCCCGGCTACTCAATCTGGATTCTGGATTCTGGATACTCTATTCTAGATCCTAGATCGCAGATCCTCGAACAGTGTTTCATAGATGTTACAGAGATCGGAGTCGGCTTAAGGTTATTGCTTGAAACGATATCAACTTAAAGACTTTCGGTATGATTTGCAAGAGATACAAGAAGAGCGAAATGACTTTGATGAAAAGTCGTGACGATGAACGCCCAAAGGTTTTCGATAGAAACGAATATTCGGGATCTACGCGCGTTCGATGCTGATTATAACGTGTCGATTGGCAGGAAGTCGTCGGTATCGTTGTCTCGATTCTCGAGTCTCAAGCCTCTAGACGAAGTTCTGGGAACGAATCAGCTTTAACGAGTCACGAGCTTTATAACCCGATCCGCTGTTACGCAATGCGAGAACAGGGAGAACCAACGAGGAAAGTTAGCGACCGCGAGAGCTCGACCAATCGGGGCACGTACAATGTCTGCCTCTATCCACCGTATCGGCGAGCATCGTGTTCGGTTTTCTTGACGGAGAACGATCTATGGTAGCTTTTAAACGGATCCGAAGCGAATCAAACTTGGGATTTGCGTTACCGACTTCGTCCAGTTTCAAACTATAATCGTAGAACTCTAGAAAGACCGGGTCATCGACTCCCATGCCAATCTTAAGACGCGATCGACGATCGAAGAATCTAGAGACGCTTCTCGCATTTTCGATTGCTCGATACCGATAACAGTGAAACCGCGATAGTTGGCTCGATCGCGAGTTGCTCTCCGTAATCGTTAATCGTTGCTGGTCTACAAGTGCGATCGAGGTAATTACAGTGAGTTGTAATTAACGAATGCAGAAGGTAACTTTTCGATCGAGTCGACGTTCAATGAACGAGACTTGGTGGTTTCCGTTGGTCCGTTGGTTTGTCCGGGTAAATAGATAGTTGCGAAAAGCACAATTCTTCCTTCAGTCCCAGTTCCATTTAGTTCTGTTTTATACCAAATGCTTCTACGGCCCGTGGAAACTCGCGCGCGTGATCTGTCGTTAAGGCACTTTGAGAATCTGCGTTGCAAATACACACGGGTGGGGGTGGGGGGATCGTGGATTTCGACCCGTTCGACCCGTCCCCCGAGTTCGGTAAACAAAGAAAACGCGTGACATGCTGAGATCACGCAATTCGGAGCTCTCGATTCAAGGCGAACCGTGAATGGTCGTGATCGACGGAAGACCGGTCAACCGACTATTCCCCGTGTTTCTGCCATTCCAGCGAACCGGTTGCAACGTTGCAAAGAAAGACCGAATTTCAACGAAAAGAACGGTAGCAGTCTATCGTCGATCGATTGTAGACTAGAAGTTTACGCGATTTTATCTCGATTGGTCTGTCGAAGGGTTAGAAATCGAATTAGTTCGAGCAGAACACCGAGAGAACACACAGGCCGAATTTTCCCGGTGCAGCAGAGTGGCTATGTTATTGGAAACCCGATCGAGTTTGCTATCTGGTCGAGCTTACTAGTTAATCGGATAAGACGATATAATCGGGTATGCCGTGGTACACGACGAGACCGGTCGAATCGGTGATCACGATCGATAGAAGGCTTCCGTCGCCAAAAGAACAATTGCATCAAGCGCGGCGAGCGCGCGCGCGAGCTTCGCTCGACCCTCTTGCTCTCCAGTCTGAGCCAATCTGACTTTCGTTAGTCCGAGAGATCGAGGGGGCGAGGGGCCGAGAGACCAAGAGGTTTCAGAACTTGTCGCCGAACCGGTTACCGAAAAGAACAATCGCTTCTCTCGCTTATTACTAGACTGCGGACTCGATGCATTTATCGCAAAACTGAATAGGTGACATACAAAACTGCGAACGAATTCAAGAAATTTAAGAACGTTATTACATTATTCTCGACTTATTCAAATAATCGAAAGAAGGAATACGATTTCACTTAATTTCTATTCCCCGTAATTGACTTGGAATGTTTTCATTTTACATGAAGATCCGCAGTCTACTTATCGCAAACGATAAGCCGATGCCATACGAATTCTCAATTGTCCAAAGGACGCCAATTTTTCGCGTAATTTCGCATCTCGATCTTCGTCCACTTTTCTATTACCCTCTCTCACTCTATCGCTCTCTATCTATCTATCTATCTGTCTCTCGCTCTCTGCAATCGTCACCTGAATTAGCGAACCCCGCACCTCCATTCATGTCTGTGCAATTATAATTATAGCTACTTTGAAGAGATAAAAAACTCGCTTTTTAATATGTTTTATCGAAATAGATAGCCCTCGCTGGGCGTGTATCGGTGTGTGTATCGGTGCGTGTATGTGCGCGCCCGCGAGTGAGTGCACGCGAAATGTGTGTGTGTATGCGTGTGTGCGCGCGCGTGCGTGTGAGTGTGAGTGTGTGAGTGGGTGTGTATGTGTGTGTATGTGTGTGTTCTCGTTTACATTCGTTCACGTATTTAATGTACAAGCGATTTATATAAACAGGAACGATAACGCTAGAGGTATTATTATTGTTGATTTTTCACACTTTTTTTGTTATTTTTCGATATCGTCATAATTATTATTATCGTCAGTACTATTAATATTATTGTTGTTGTTATTATTATTATTATTATTGTTATTATTATTACTATTATTATCATTATTATTCTTGTCATTTTAGAATATTAGCGAGGATACAAGGTCACTGACTGACAATGAGATGATGACAGGCCGAACAAAAAAACAAAACGAAGA